>NW_022900950.1:25596723-25644522 GCF_012274545.1 Fukomys damarensis
TTTTTTTTTTTTTTTTTTTTTAATGTTTTTCCTTAGTAAGATAACTGTTTTCTGGGTCCTTCCTTCCAACCTATGGGTCATTCTGTGACTTAACCTTTCTGTCTTCAAGGAAAATCTATATTCCTGAAATAATATAGCTCCGTATCTTATTTTATATAATGGTGTGTGTGTGTGTGTGTGTGTGTGTGTGTGTGTGTGTACAAGCACTGTGTCCTTTCTCCACCATTTTATAATGATGATGCTTTGTTAAGGAAAAAAAAAAGAGGACAGTTAGAGAAAGTTGTGGAAGAGAGCACAGAACGGACAGAGGACTGGTTTGGCGGGGAGTTGCAGCCTCGGCCCAGACACACAGCTAGGTATTATGTTCATCCATGGTTGTGGAAAGGGAGACATGCAGAATTTTCCCCCCTCAAAAGTATTTTTATGGCTACATGACCTTGAATTGGCCAAAGTACCACACATTTTACCCCCCTGTGGGCGTCTCAAAATACAGCGGCTCTACTGCACCTATCACTGTTTCACAGAGTAAAAATAAGAGCATTGTTATGTAGCATTGTCATGGGATTATCATTTTGCTTTGATAGTCATCTCCCCCAAGGGCTGGACTGTATTTTAGCATCTAGAAAGCAGCCAGGGAGGATGACAATATTTCATTCCCTGGGCAATACTTCATTCAGCGTGTCTCACCTGAATAAAATGTGTGTGCACTTCATGCCAACAGAAGGATTTGGGCAAATGCAGGAAGTTCCGCACATGCCACAAAGTGACATTCCTTTTAGTGTCTGTCTTCCAGAGAGGGCACATGAAAAGTGTGAAGGACGTTGCTCCCTAAGTTACTAAGTGGTCAAACAGAGAATACCAGCAACCCTTCTGGAATTAAAGAAAGAGGCTAAACTAATGTGCTGTTGGCAGCCCCTCCCACCCGACCCCTGTCAGGCAGCTGTCACACTGGGGGCCAGATGGACTCTTCCCTGATGTGTACAAGCACAGGCACTGCCTCTGCCCCCCAAGGACGGATACATCAAAGATGGCTCTGAACCTGCATTCTGCAGCTTCCTCTGATGGGAGAGCTAAATCACCCTGTGGGCATGAGTTGCGTTTTTCCTTTGAAGAGATGTTTCCCAGCTGCTTCAAATGCATGTCATTTCCATGGCAAAAGAATACAAGCCTTTGTGAAATTGGGCTCTCATGCTCATTTCTCTTCCTCTACTTCCTTCCATATCCCCCACCACACACACATAAAGTGATCTTCCAAATTCTCCTCCAAAGCCTGAGTCTCTCCTCTTCCTCAGCCTCCTGGATGAGCAGATTTTACACAGAATGATTGAATTTCCTGGTTGTGGCACCTGGCTGGCTGCTAGATTCCCCCTGACCACAGAGTCAAGTCTTAGTACCATGCGGCTCACCTAGTTCATGGTGCAGGTGACCAGAAGACTTTGGACAAGCCCCCACCTCAGTTTCCCCTCATGAGTGACAGGGGAGAGTAGACAAGCTGAGCCTTCCAGCTCCTAGTGACCCCGAGCTGGCTATTTGGCAGAAAAGCTGGATTTGCTCTGCGTGTAGCCGCCTCACTGGCTCAGCTTCAGGCCTGGCCTCCGTGCCATTTAGGATGATAGTCCCCAACAGAGCAGGACTGACCTCTAGTACTCCTTGGCCACATCTGAAGCCCCTGGGATCTGTGCTCAGGTTAGGCCCACTGCAATCCTTGTCTGATTTTTCCATGTCCTCTCTTGGGACGAATGCACAACTGATGTTTCTTGTAGGGGCCAGAGGAGCATTTTTCAGAGCTTCTTGGCAGCATGTAGCACTCGCTCTTGGCACTCTTGGGCCTTAGCAAATGGAAGGAAGGTGGAGTCGATGGGCCTGCTGGCTACAGCTTCCCTGCAGAGGAAGCTCTGTGGCCTCCAGTGTCCCTAGTTACTCCCTGTCAGCCCACAAGTGCATGGTACTGGCCTGTCACCAGGGCCTATGGTACACAGTGGGACTTTCCATGTGCCATCATGAACTCCCTAACTACATAATTGTCCCAGCAGGTAAATGAGTGATTAGAAGGTTCACACAAACGAGTGTCTTTTGTTGTTGTTTTTTTCAATGATAGGAATGTAACCCAGTGCTTCTCACATGCCAGCCAAGTGCTGTACTGCTGAGCTACACTCCTAGTCCTCAGATCCTGGTCTTTTTGATCTATTACTTCTCTTAAATATGGAAAACAAATGGCCTGTAACATAGCTGTCTATGAGATTATCTGGAGGGCAGGAAAAAAAAAAGCAAACATCTATTCCAGAGCAATTAATTCAGAATCCCTCAGAGTGGGGGAAGAGCATCACTATTTATAAAAAAATGTTCATACCTCCAGTGTAGAACAACTAAGACCCCAAAGCCATTGCATTAGCAATGCTAATTCTTGGGTTATTAATGACCTGCACAAGTTAGATTTACATCATGGGCTGGTATGCTTATGTTACCCAGGTATACTTGGGAATATGCCATTGTTTGTGGTCAGCAGCAGTCAATGTATGGGTTGTTAACCCACGGCTAACCTCCCCTGTGGAGATGTTACCTCAAGTGGCTTTGACAGTGCAGCTGGGAAGGGCCTTCTTTTGGTTTGTGTGAATCAGCGACTCCAGATTTGAATGACAAAGCAGTTCACTTGTTAGGCAGCATGTTATCATGGAGCTTCCAGTGGGTGGGTGTGAAGTCTGAGAACCTGACATTGTTTTTTTAATGTATATTTTTATTGAGTATGATGTGCTGATTTAATACATGTGTATGTTATGTAATGAGCAAATCAGGGTAATTAGCATGCCCATCACCTCCTACATTTATCATTTTCCTTTAACAAGAGCCCCACATGGTTTTGCTGTAGGTGGTCTGACAACCATACTTGGAATCTTGTTTGCACCACCTTCTTATCTTCTGCATTGAAAGAGTTTTTCAGAGGATTTGAGCTGTGAGCAAGGGAGGCTGACTGTCCCCTAGTGTTCCCAGGGCACTGCCAGGTATCTTGATTATCCCAAGTTTTATAATATCTTCCTATCTGGTGGAGTGAGTCTGCCCACTCCATCTTTTTCAAAAGGGTTTTGACTATTCCCAGCTCTTCTCTCTCTATATATATAAGTTTTAGGATCAGCTCAGAGAAATATTACTAGAATTTTGGTCAGAATTGCATTAACTTCATAGACTAATTTGAGAGAGTTTCCCAAGACCTTTGAGACCCATTGTATTACAAGTATCTTTCCTAAGCATAAATCATTGATAAAGATAACCAGTTCTCAGGGAGCTGGGGAAAGTAGCCTAGTTGACAAATCCATCTTCTTCACTTTGCAGAGCCAGGCAGAATAGAGTGATGTACTCAAGATTGCTGATTGGTCATTAAGTTGCACCAAAATTTTACATCCAGGCTTCTTATTGACTCCTCCTGCTTTTTCCTAGTGGGCGGAAATCCCTGGCCTCCAGATCTAGCAAGCCATATGCTGAGGCTATTTTATCCCCACTTTCATTCCTGAGTATCTGTTTCCAGTCAGAAACAGGAAGCCACTCCTACCCCACAACCCCAGGTTCTGAGTTGGGGTCTTTTGGTGGCTTTGAGGAAGGCAATTATATTCAGCCTCTGTTGCATTGAAATAGAAATGATTTCATGTTTTTCAAGTGAGAGGTCAAGCTACATCAAGGAGTTTGTGCCAGTAATGCCCCAGCTATGCTTGGGCATCAGAAGAGCACATCAGGTGGCCAATTCCTCCTCTGGGAATGTGCGCATTGTTCTCTGAGCTTGTTCTCCCGGAACCGCTTCAAATTGTTTCCTACCATATGCAGGCCGAGGGGCAGCAGTGTTCTGTCTCTGCTGTCACTTGCATTCCTTCCTGAGATTAGTTTCCATCACCTCTAATCATCCCAGGAGGTCTTGTGCTTTGTTCTTGGATTAAGCCAGGCCAGCTGTCACTCACTCGAGCCAGCCTTCACACATGGCCCCAGGGCCACTTCTGAAATCCCATCAGAGGGGAAAACTTGATGTGTTTCAAGCATATCTCTGTGCCAAGTTTGTAGAAAGCATTGTGCAGAAAACGTGAAAATGAGAGAACGATTGCTCCTACAGAGGCAAGACTGTAGCACAAAATTCTTGCTGGGGTCCATTTCCATATCTGGGAAGAGAAAGGTTCTTGGGTGTAGTGTTTTGCCATTCTTCTCATTGCAACTTTCTCTCACCAAAAGGCACTCCTGGGTGGTGACATCCCAGTCTCCAGGCAGAAAGCTACAGGATGGTCTTGAGCTCATCATCCATGCCTGGCTCTGCCAAGGTTCCTGGTGCTTTTCTTGTGATCTCTTGTTCAGATCCCAGCTGGCCTCCTTCTGAATTTGTTAGGCTGGCCTTGCTGGCACTGATGACACAGCTGTGGGTGGTAGGTTTTGGTCTGCATTTCCTGTATTTTGTAACACCTTCCTGTTATCAGGGTATCCTCCTGGTCTCAGCACTGCAATGAAAACTGACCATATTCATCCTTCAACCTCACTTTCATCTCCCAGGTCCCAGGCAGAGATAGTAAATGCTGTGTGCAGTTATCTTTTTTATTTGTTTTTTGGTAGCAGGAATCAAACTTGGGTCCCTGTGCGTGCAAGGCATTTTGCAGAACCACTGAGCTAAATCCCAGTGTGTGCAGGTGTCTTGTCACAAGCCTCAGTCCAAATGGGTAACAGTGGTGGTGGATAGATCTTCCTGTGACCAATCAGAGGACTAAGGTGGATAGTTTAATTGGATGAGCTTCTGACCATCACACACTTGAAGGACTCAGTTTCACCTACGAAGTAACAAGGGTGATGCCAGAGTGCTAGTTGTGGGCTGCGGCTTTAGCTCAGTGGTTCTGCCACCTGCCTCACAAGTAAGTGCAAGGTCCCAAATTTGATGCCAGGTACAAAACAAACAAACACACAAAAAAGTCAGAGCACTAGTTGTTCCTCAGTGACACCTAGGATGATGAGACCTGACAGAGGATAAGGAGAAGGCAGAGAGGTGAGTCTGGGGGGTGATTGATTCCCCAGGTCAAGCTGACATTACCAGAGAGGAGAAATCCAGGAGGTCTCACATGATCTGAAGTCCCCACTTTGGTGCTCCAAACCTTTCCTGCTGTGTGGTGACCTTCCCCCACAATTACCATTTGTCCACTGGGCAGCTCACCCTACTTTTGAGGGTTCCCATGAGTCTACCCAGGGCTCCTGCACACCTCAGATTTCTCACCAGATTTCTACCCCAAAGCCATGTATATGAGCACACACACTATCTGTGCCCACAATCACATGATCACATCTCCACACGTGCACACACATGCTAACATTCACACATGTGCATATGCTCACTTTCACACTTATACATTCCCTGAAACATGCTAATGTACCACACACGTGCTCACATTGCATGCACATGCCTGCGATCATACCCATACATATCACTCCAGCTGCAGTGACTTCTTAGCAGTTTCCTACCACATGGCCATCTATGTTCTGCCTCCAGTCTGTCTGTTTTCTGCTTTTTGTTGGCAGCTCTTTCTGCCCTCTCTTTTGCTCAGTGAAAGCCCCTTGTCCTTAACTTCATCTCCCATGTCTCTGGGTTGTTTCATCAGTCCCCTCACAGGGGTAGGCCCTGTCCCTACAGCTGGTGGACTGTGCTGGTAGATAGCAGCCTGTCCTGCCTGCTGGCCTGTGTGCTCCTGGAGGTTCAGGACTGGAATCTTAACCTTGTGACAAGCCAAACCTAGAGGGCACCTGGTAGCTTCACCAGTGTTCAGTGGTCTTTGTAAGCCTGTTCATCTCCCAATGCTGAGGGCTCTGTGAAACCAACCACAGTGCATCAATACACAAATACACCTTAACAGCTTCAGGGTTTGCCAGTTTCAGATTTCTGTGATTATCCCAGGATGGGGAGATAAGGCTTAAAATTTGGAAAATATTTTCTCTTTATTTGTTGTTTGGTATTTGACTCTTTGAGGCAAACTGTTATGAAATTGAGACAAGGAACTCCCACATGCTACCCTGTACCCAGACGTTCTGAAATGTAAGCCAGCAAATTGATCAAAATTAGGAAATGAATATTAATATCTAATCTACATACCTTATTTAAAGTGACCCACTAATGCCCCTTCTCTGCCCCAGGACCCACTCCAACTCATGTGTTGCCTCAGGTGGTGAGTTGTTTTGTAGAATGCCACTTAGTTTGGATGTGATAGATTTCTAAAGCAATCATATAATTGATTATTGAGACCAAAGGTACAGTAGACATCACTGCCCAGTACTAGCAATCTGTATATAAGTGGCACATGCTTCTTGCTTTTCCATAATTCAGCCATATTGTTATATCTTAGGAGTCTGACTGAAGCTTTACATTACTCCAGTGGGCATGCCACATGGCAGAGTTGAGCTAGTATTGCTCCTTTGCTAATGACTGCTACTGAGACTTAAGTCCTAGTCTGCAAAGAAGCAAGGGTCAGCTGAGTTCACTTCCAGCCAAGGTCAACCTAGCTCCAACCAAATCTCTTCACTTCAGTTATGACTCACATGTAGGAACCACCTGGCTCAGTTGGCTCCCTTGGAGTCTGGGTTCATAGTATTTGACCAGAGGGTTGAAACTGATGAAACCAGTGATGGTGAACGTTTTAGAAACTGAGTGCCCAAGCTGCAACCTAAAACCCTCTTATTTATCACAAAGTGCCAGCACTGCAATTAAATCTGAATACCGAGGCTTTAGTTTAGAAAAAAACAACTCTACATTAACACATTTTGTCTTTAAAGAAAAACACAGTAACAGAGCTTTCAATGATACAAACATTTTTTAATTGAAAGGTAAAATTTGCATTTGGTGAGCTTTTGCACAATAATGTGACCTTTACTGTTATATGCATGCTGATAATTTGTCAAACATTGGCTCATACTTCCTTAGTTTGAGAGCAACAAATGAGCACTCACGTCATCTTTTAGTCTGTTTGTTGTATCAGATTTGATAAATTCAAAGCTGAAAACAGCTGCTCACAGCATAAAATGATTCAACAAAGAAAAGCAATCCCAAATGTTTTCATTGACTTAAAAGTATTTGATAGAGAATTGCACACTTTAAGGATTTCATTTTCAGAACTACCCTCTGTGCTCTCCTTTGTCATCCCTTCGCACTCATGTTCTCTGTCTTCTCAAGTGTTGCTTACAGGTAACAGAATTTATTTTTCCACATAGAGCTTTCTAGAAATTCCAATAACTCTATTTCCACATTTCCAAAATCTAACTAGTATAATCAGGGAAGATAAAGTTCTTCAAATCTGGCTTTATGTGGAGAAGTAAGAAAACACAGGGTTATCTCCATTATATGAAACTGTAATCTGTTATTAAAATTCTCTTTTGCAGCTGCTGCAATGCTAGAAAATTTCCTGCAGATTTTCTGATGGCTTATAGTATTGTCTGCAAATGTAAAATTTTCTAAATGCATTTTTACATGAGGAAAATATTTCAGCTGTCCACTTTGAGGTCTCTTTCCAAAACCTGAAGTTTTACCTCAAATGTTTTGATATAACAAAACATCCTATCTACTGCCTTCCCCATACTTTGTAGTTCTTTGTAAAGTACATTGAAGTGTAGTGTGAAATATGTTTTTTTAAAAAAATGAAGTTGTTAAGCCAGGCCATATAAGTGAGCTGTGGCTATTCCTGCCCATTTTTCTTCATAAAGACTAATTCCACTCAAGAAGGCTATAGACATTATAGTACATAAGGAAAGTGTTATGCTGTGCCTGAACTTCATCAAATGTGCTTGGAACTGTCAAAAATGAAGTACAGAAGCCATGATGTAGTTCACCAGTTTTGTGACATCTTTGAAGATATTGTCTAATTTTTTTTCTGCTTTCTGGGACACAAAGAGCTTCTTGATATATAATACAATGAAACTGAAAAGCTACATGTTTTGCTTCTTTCCCAAAGAACTGTTTGAAATCAGATGTTACCCCCACCATGCAAGGTGCCCTATCACTAGTAATTGAAACCACTTTTTCTGGCCTTACTCTTGTGACAAGAAAGTTTCCATCACAGCATTGTAGATATCCATCCCTTGTGTTCTTCCAGGCAAAGACACCAGTATCACTAGCTCTTCCCTCATGACGTCACCAACAACATAACACAAAATAACTTCTAGCCTTGCGTGACTATTTATATTTGTGCTTTTATCTAAGTATGTGGAGAAACAACCTGCCTTTTGTAAGTCAGTGGTGAGTCATGGACTAACATCACTTCCTATACACAGGATGTGATCTTTAACAGTATAATGTGCTAAGTGGCATCTTAGAAATGTACTGCATGATCTTATCTTTATTTGGGAAATCATAAAAAGAGCAATTACTCCCGACAACATGATTATTTTGATAAAATCCCCATCAAAAAGGGGCTTACCATGTTTTACTAAGCACAGTGAAATCTGAAAGCTGGCTGCTGTCGGATGATTTATTTAAAAGGATATTTGCAAAAACTAAGATGCTGGGAATGATATTTCCTCAATTTGCCTTTAAGAAACTCCTTTCATTTCACCAAGTTCAGCAACACTTTTGTGGATGGTGTCAAAATACTTGATATCTGACATACAACACTTTCACCACATAGAATACATAATGCTTTCCCATTGTGTTTCATCACTCTAAATGACTGTCCAGGGCTCTGGAATGATCTTCCACTATCTGTTTGCTTATTTGCTTTCATTGTTGTAGTCATTTTTTTGGTGTTCAAGACTTGGAGTCTACAAAAATTAAAATAAAAAGAAAAAAGAAAATGAAGCACCAAATACAAATCTATCCCAACACCAAAAATAGCTAACACTGTTAACACCTAAGGATTGGATATTCCCTGAATCAACAATCTTTGGCAATGATTGTCAGCTGGGGTTCAACTGGAATTAGCTGACCACTAGCACAAGGGGGCAATATTCCACTGACTACAAGCTATTGACCTGCTCTGAAAAGGGTATCTGAGAGCATTTCCTAACTTGTTGGGGCTTCTGCTAAATTCACATCCAGTCTAAGCAAATACATATATTTGTGTATATAGTAAAAGTGTGTGTGTGTGTGTGTGAGTGTGTGTATAATATATATAATAACTAAGACAGAATTTGGTATCATGACTGGAGCCATTTCTGTGACTGTACCTGACCATGTGGTTTAGGAGCCTTTGAAACTGGACTGTGGGAAGAGTTCAAGTTAGGAGAAGTTTGAAGATGCTGGCTGAAAAAATAGAGTTGGAACATTTTAAACTACTTGATGGGAGATTCTGGTCAGAGTTCAGAAGAACAGAATATGGATAGAAATGCTGCCAGCAAAGAGCAGGCTCAGGTTTCTGCTAGGAAGAAGGACTACATTGGCTGTTGGACTCCAGAAGATATGTTATGACTTAGCAAAAAGTTTGTCTGCATTTTGCTCATGTCCAGAGACTGAGATTAAGGGCAGTAGACTACTTAATAGTGCAAAAGAAATTTCCAGTCGGTGGCATGGCCACTGTTGGAGGCTTTTAGCCAGACTCATGTTGAGAATCAAGAGCAAAGAGCCCAGCAGAATGACTGAAAATGTTGTGAGTTTGGCCAAATAGGAAGCCTCAGTAAAGTTGCAGCCTGCAAAAATGGAACAGTGGAGAAATTAGTCTAAATGACCATGACAAAACCAAGTAATTTAGAAGAAGATAATACAAAAGATGGCCTGAGGACAACACAAGAACCAGCAGGACTCCAGCCTTTGCAGCCTCAGAGTTGCAAAGGTAAAAACTGTTCTTTAAAAAGAAATCCCAGAGCACCATGTTCAGAATTGTGGCAGCCTAGTGAATTTCTTCCTTGGATTTGGCTCCTACAGCCAAGAGAGAAGAAAGCCTTGCTGTTGCTCCAACTGGCATCAGACTCTGATGTCATCCACATGTTACTGGTTTTAGGTGCATAAAGAATGGAAGAATTATCCTCAGTACCACAGAGGGGGGAAAAAAAAGTATGGAAGAGTGAAGACTTCCACCCAGATTTCAAAGAAAGGCCTCGAGGCCAGGCACTGTGCTCCTGAGATGGCAGTATGTAAAGCTGCGAGTATGAAGGCGAGAAAGTATAGTGGAGACCCTGGAAGTTTAGAAGCCAGGAACGTGGATTGCCTGAGGAAAACTGCAAGGAGGGATCAGAGCCAGTCCAAGAGAGAAGCAAGGGAGCTACAACCACTGGCAGTGCTGTAGGGATGGTGCCACTCAAGCCCACTGGAGTTCACAACTTGCCACAGATTGCCAGAGATGCTGGAAGTGGAACTGTGGGATTTAATGTTTGCCCTGCTGGATTTTGGACTTGCATTGGTCCCATTTCTTTGTATCCTCCTATTTGCACTTTTCAGAGGTGGCTGGATCTAGAATGTGTGGCATTGGAATCAAGAGTTTGTGATTATTAAATCAATCCACTGATAAGTTTGGCATAGTTCTGGTTAGGATTAAGGGTGTGAGTGCTATGCCCACCTAGGGTGAGCTGCCTGCTTGCCATAGACTATTTCTCCTCCGTGATGCCCCTCTGCTGTGCCACCCTGCCTTGGAGCCAGCAGCAGACTATGAACTGAAACCTCTACTGTGCTAAATAAACCTTTTGTCCCTTAACTTGGGGTATTGGATATTTTTGTCTCAGCAACAAGAAAAGTCTCAACATGTGAACCCCAACACTAGATAATAGGTATGGCTACCATGGGGCCTTCCATATAGATTTCTTGCACTTGTCATTGCTTGTGACCATACATCAGCAATCAGGTGCCTTACCGCACCCAAGCCAGCTGCTTCGCCTGTCCTTGGTACCCATCCTGAAACTCCAGAGCCCCTGGCAGGTTGGATGGGGGCAATTCCAGAGGGCTTATTCTGGAGGCTACTGCGGCAGCCTGACAGCATGTGTGTTTTTCTCCTTACGTTAGTGCAGACTCAGAGGTTATATGGTCTTTATCAAGAATATCTGTAAATGCTGTCTTCTGCATTTAAGATACAACAAAAGTACAAGTTCCCCAGTGTCTTTGAGGTCAGGGCCTCAGATGGACACTAACATACCTCTTGCCCCATTCCAGTTTGATGATTTCAAAATGTTTTGCTCCAGCTCCACTTTCCTGGTCTCAGAAGAAAATCCTTCAAGAAGCTTCCTTTCTTGGCATAAGATGTGTGCATGCACTAAACCCACTCTCTTCCACAGGATTTCGTATGACCCAGCAAGGTTTCCAAGGTATCTTCCTGAAGCCTACTGCCTATGTCGGGGCTGCCTGACTGGGCCCTTCGGAGAGGAGGACTTCCGCTTCCGCAGCACCCCAGTATACATGCCCACTGTGGTCCTGCGCCGCACTTCGGCCTGCGCTGGAGGCCGCTCTGTCTACACTGAGGCCTATGTCACAGTCCCGGTGGGCTGCACTTGTGTTCCTGAGCTGCAGAAGGACACAGCCAGCATCAACTCCAGCATCGACAAGCAGGGTGCCAAGCTGCTGCTTGGCCCCAGTGATGAGCCAGGTAGTCCCTGAGGGCCCCATGAGGGGCCTTCTGCTGCCCCAACACCTGCTGGAGGTGCCTCCCTGCAGGCTGCTTCTGGGGCTGGTCCTACCCCCAGGAACTAGGAGGGCAAGCCCAGTTCTGTGGAGCAGACTTCCGGTCTAACGTAATCACCATGTTCATCCAACCTGGGTAGCTCCAAATTTTCTTGTAGGCAAAAGTGAGCATAGGCAGCCCACTGATGGGTAGTGACCCAGGCACGGGGTGTGGTGTGTGGCACTGGGCGGGGCAAACCGACTTTGGAAAAACACATGGCTGTGGCCTTAGCTGCTGCAGAGGTGTGACCCTAGGGTCACTTTTACCTATGTCTTTATTCAACTGTTTTGTATAGAGGCAGAAACTATTTTTATATTAGCAATTTAGAGCAAATATTTAAAAAAATTTTTTTACTTGATATATAAGCAATTAGAAACATACAGTTTTGTTCTGAGAGTATTTTTAGATGCACAGCTGGAATTCTCAGATGAACTCTTTTTTTAGGGGGCACTGTGGCTCTATCTCTGAACTTGGCCTGTTATGGATGGCTGGCCGGCCAAGGCAAAGTGGACACTAACTTCATTCTACCAAGGTGTTCACAGGTGTTAGGTGGGCACAAGGGGTTCTGGGGGCCAAACAATACTCATGAATACATAAATCATCTCAGATGTAAGACAATTTGAATTGAGTGTTTTCACTTTTGAAAGCCACTGGGGTCAATTTGTGGGCAAGAGGTGGAACATAACATCTTTGCAAACTCTCAGGAAGAATCCAAGCAAATATTAACTTAGTTGTAAGGGCTCTCAGATCAGGCCAAATATGAGGAAAAAAGCAGGCCAAGGCCAAGTCAGAATTTCCATAGATCAACATTGAGGCTTTCTCTGTAGTACAGTTTGGGCTCTTCTTCAGGTTGAAAGTCTGTCCCTGAACATAGTTATTTCTAAAAGATGCTACTTTTACATCACTAAAACAATTGTAGATGAAAGACATATTGGCACTATGCATTTTACTTCTCTCTGAATTCAGCTTAGATGGGTTTTGATTTTTTTGTTTTTTTTTGGTATGAGAGATCAAATCCAGGACTCTCTGCATTCTAAGCAGACACCTGACCACTGAGCTATGCCCCCAATCCCCAATTGATTTTTAGGAGAAACAGTATTTAGAGATCTTTAATTTTGTGTTTGAGGTTTAAATTAATCAGGATTTGATCTGGTCTTGTCAAGATCAACTAGTCATGTAAAGTCAATCTTTTTAATCCTTTTGACACCACCAAGCAAACCAAGGAATGTCCTTTCTTTATATTTATTTTACCTCTAAGCTTCATTTACCACAGAAATAATGTAGTATAAATGCCCCTAGTTACTGACAGCTTGAGTTTGATCAGGACAAGAATTACTCAGAGAACGTCCATGTCCTACTAAGTGTTGACAGTTGTTGTTCATGTAAAACCTATCACTACACAAAGGCCAGATTGACAAAATAAATTCAAACTTAAAGTGACACTCTAGATTGTTCTATTTCTTGTCTAGACGTGTGTGTGTGTGTGTGTGTGTGTGTGTGTGGTATTCCAGGTAGTGGAACACCTAGAATATATTCCTGTCCAGAAAACAGAAGGCTAATAACAACAAAAATTCATAGATTAAAAACTGTGATTTTGAACCAGCGATTTGAATAGTTGTTTCACTGCTGCTGCTGCTGCTGCTGCTGCAACACTTCCCAGGCTGCTCCTTAAACATAATAGTATGTCACAGGAGGCAGGGATTAGGAGAGTAAACTATTTGCAAGGGGAAAATGTCACTATTTTACTCATTGTATTACCTGAATTCAGCTTGTTAAAAGGTAGCACATTTCCAAGGGAAGAAACTAGCTTCCAATTCTAATAGCTACAAAGGCAATCTTTATGCTTTTTCTCTGAAAGGAATATTCATCCATGTAGTATGATTTGCTCTAGTTTGAGTTGTTTACTTGTTCAACTCTTGCTTGCTTGATTTGTTACATTCCTACTCTTGGCTTGAATCTAGGGCTCTAATCATGCTAGGCAAGTGTTCTACCACTGAACCACACTGCCAGACTTCAGTGTGGATGTCGAATGTCCCCCGAAGGCCCATGTGTGACCTTTAGGAGGAGCCCACTCAGAGTGGGATCTTTAAGTCACCAAAGCTGCATCATTAAAGAGGAATGTGGGACCCTGGCTCCTTCTTTTTTCTTTTGCTCCCTGGCTCATGGTGTAGAAGTTTTGCTTTGCTGTATGCTCATTTCTGTTGCCACTTGGCATTCCCGCAAGAGGCCCAGACAAGTCTGATCGACTAGGACTGGCACTTTCAGAACTGTAAGCCAAAGTAAACCTTTCTCTTGTATTAATTATCTGAGGCATTTTGTTGTAGCAACAAAGAGCTAACTAAAAAAATATCCAGCAAGCAATTGCATGGTTCCAGACACACAGCTCCTGGGAGACAGCTGTGGTCAAGACACAATCTTCCTTTGCTTTTTTAGGGGGTAGAAGTGGGAATTGAATCCAGGGCCTTTGGACTGAGCTACATCCCCATCCTTTTCTTTTTTGAGATAGGGTCTTGCTAAATTGTTAAATTTCCCAGGCCAGTGTTGAACTTGTAATCTTCCTGCCTCAGCCTCCTAGAGTGCTGGGAATATAGGTGTGTACCACCACCCCTGGTTGCAACCTCTTAACTAAACACAGGAGCTGCCAGAGTAGCCTGTTTTCTATATGCCAGCTTCTCGCATGTGAGAGGTGCTCACCTGTGTCTCTTTTCCTTTCTGAGCTGCTGTAATGATTGTGAGGATTAAACACTGTTGGAAAAGCACCCATTCAGGACAGTGTCTGGCCCTAAGTAAACATTAAAGCACAGTAGCCCCAATCATTCAAGCTAATCCTTCTTCATGTTTATCTATTGTTGAGGAAATATTTTTCACTTTGAATGGACTATCCTTTCTTTTTTATAAAATATACTTTAAAATAAAATCTGCAAAACTTTCACCCCGGCAACAGCAATTAGATAATAACAAGTTGATATAGAGGTGGTGACTGAGTATGGAATCACGCTGTTTCAAAGAGTTAAGGACAGGATTTTGTTCTTTTGTTAAAACCGATGTTTTTTTTGCTTTGGTGAAGAAGCTAGGTATTAGGTTTTATCATCTAAAGAGGGAAATTTCCTGCCCATAGAAATTAGGCCTGCCCAGGTTCAGTGACATCCTTCCCCCTTCTCTCTTCTACCTTGCAGTCCACACGGCCACATTTGTTTGGGCACTTCCCATTCTTAGGCCTTGCTGGGATGCATGCTTGGTACTGGACTTTTAATAGCCTCTCCCTTCCTTCTAAAAGTGCCACAGTGCATGCTTCCTTTAATAAATTTTACCTTGAAGATTGAGTGTCATCCCTTGGAATAAAGGTACTTTGCTGGTTACTGATCTTTTCCAGTCCACTGACATTACAGTAGTCCTATACTCTTGGTTTTAGTTACCCATGGACAAATTCCAGAAGTACTTCATAGGTTTCAAGTTTTGTACCTCTCTGTGTGCTGTGGTAAAATCATACACTGTCCCACTACATCCTGCAGAATCATTCCTTTGTCCATGTTGTCTATGCTACCACCCTGTGTATCTTGGTGATTGGATCAATTGCCATGTGTTGTAATGATTATGTTCAAGTAACCTTTATTTTCCTTAATATGGCCCTGAAGCTTTGTGTAGTGGCACATGCTTTTGGTCCCCATTACTACTCCCAAGGCTGAGGTGGGAATAACAGTTGAGCCCAGGAGTTTGAGGCCATCCTGGGCAATACAGTGAGACCCTGAGAAAGACAGATGATAGATAATAGACAGACAGATGGTAGGTAGATAGATAATTTTGTCTTTTTGAGACATTTCACTGCATAGTGCAGGCTGGTCTTGAACTCATTATGTAAGCCAGGATGGTTGTGAACCTGCAGCTACTGTCCTGCCTCAGCCTCCTAAGTGTTGGGATTACAGGTGTGGGCCACCATGCCCAACTACCGTGCTCATATTTTTAAAGAAAAAAGGCCCCTAATGTATTAGTGAACTTCTTACAGTATATTACTATACCAGTAATTATGTTCTATTTTTAGTTATTATCAATCTCTTACTGTGTCTACTTCATAAGTATACAGGTTTTATCATAAGTATGCAGGTATATAAAAAAATACTACATACAAGGTTGAATACCATTCCAGGTTTCAGGCATTCACTGGGTTTCTGATTACTGTATATTTATTGTATGTTTGTTTTATAAAAACAAAATCATTTGGAACTAGCAGTCAAAAAATATTCTACACTAGAAACAGTGGTACACACCTGTGATCCTGGCTATTGAGTTTGAGATCTCCTGGGAAACAAGTAGATCCTGTCTCCAAACAAAACGATCTGGCACATGCCTGTAATCTCTGTATTCTGTATTCTGAGGCAGGAGGATGGATCACCAAGGGCAATTCAGTATGACTCTCTCAAAATAAAAAAATAAAGAGGGCTGGGGATGTAGCTCAGTGCAGAGGCCCTGGCTTCAATCCCCAGTATCAAAAAACAGAGCAAAAAATTTGCAAATGCCAATCCCACATACACAGACCAAGACCCCAAACTTTTTGTTTTTCTGCATCTCTTCAGCAGGACCAATGGGGAAGAAAATGGTCATTTTTGGTAACTGGCTATGCAGATTTTAAAGAGGAATAGTAGGAGAAAGAATGTGGAACCGCCATCTGAAATGGGTTCTTAAATTCCCTGTGCATGCCAGTTGCTCTAGCTGTTCAGGCATCTCTTCACCACAACTGAGGAATTACAGAGAAATGATTTGATTGTGTTAGCAAAACTGGAACCATGCTTTTCCTCCCCACTCAAGAGATGGTTAGTCTGCCCTGAAAGTACACGAGGATCCATCCACGTCTGAGTACAGGACTGGGAGGCCTGCAGCAATGGCACAGCTTTGGCTCCAGCCAGGGCTTCCCCTGACTTCCTCCAGACCCCAAAGAATACACCAGGCCTAGAGCATTTTTAAAAGGCTGCAGACCTTGAGCTCCAGATCTTTTATGAAATTCAGAAGTAAGATCATATATGAACATAGGTTTGCTATAATCAAAATCACAAAGCCACGAAACTTGAATGGCTGCTTATTGAACAAAAATGCCATTACTTCACATAGTAACCCTTCTGACTAGACTTGCGTACACTTCTGATGAGCTACTTGGCCCTTACCTTCCCTCTCCCCTGGAGAAGAAATAAACTTTCCTCTTTGACTAAATGATGGGTTTCCAGGACACCTAACATCCTGTGATTCCTAGGTTGCTTTTCATTCACAATGTTTAAGCTGAACATTTCATTTCTTTTAATAATCTGTCTCAAATTTGTTATTGGTCTCAGTAATTTTTAGTACAACTGATTCATAAGGAAATAATGTCAAGGTTATGTTTAAAAGAACTTTTAGTGAACATTTAACATGTGTCAGGTGTAGTACACTAATAAAAATATCAATGTCTTTTAAAAATATAGAGCGATTAAATTAAAAGTTTTCTAGAAGCATGGCAGGTGAGGTCCAAGAAATAACATGAAAAAGCAGGTCTCCCTGGACCTGGAAACAGGCTTCCCTGTGTCTGGCCCTCCTCTCAGATGGTCTTTGCTCCAGTGAGTGATGAGCCCACATCTCTGATGCTCAACAGCCAATGCTCATTTCTCTCTCCCCCTAGTGAGGCCGTCATGTCCCTGCCACATGAGGACTAGATAGCCTCAACAGCTTCTGTCTGAAATATTGCTGGCTGCTGTGTCAGAGGGAAACAGGAGTGACCAGAAGTAAATATGCCACTTCCTTTCACATTCTTTTGGCCAAAGCAAGTCATAAAGGTGGGGAAGAATATTTCATTCCCAGAGAGAGGGTGTCAATATTTTAAAAAATGATTCTAGATTTCCAAGAAATTACAAAAACATAAGAGTTCTTGTGTATCCTTTACCCATTTTGCCCAGATGGTAACAACTTATATAATTACAGCCAGGTGACATCACACATGTCATTTAGAGTTCCTACTTTTACATACAACCATTTGTCAGTTAGTTCTATGAAATGCACCATATGTGCAGATTTTTGTGAAACCACCACCACGGACAAGATGCAGAACAGTCCTAGCACCAACCCATCCTTCCCAGCTCCTGACCCTTGCCAACCACACTAATGTGCTCTCCAGCCCAGACTATTGTATAACGGGAACCATATGGCATGCCAACTCTGGGGATCAGGTTTTAATCAACACGATGTCCTTGAGGTCCACTCCATTTGCATATGGCCAAGCTCTTTTTGATTATTAAGTTGTCCCTGGGTGTGGAGGTAAGAATTTGGCATACTCCCCGGCTCTGTTTCTTGGTTATGGAGCTTGGTTTACAGGTGGTTTCTCAAGCTTCCTGGAGATAGGGTGCTAGTCCTGAGCCAGGTACACAGGGAACCAGGGCCACATTCTTTTTTTTGGTATCAGGGATTGAACTCAGGACCTTGCGCTTGTGAGGCAGGCAGCAGCACCACTGAGCTAAATCTCCGGCCCTGTATCTGGGGGCCACATTCTTAACCCTTCTCACAGAAGTAGAAAGAGAAAAACCCAAAAGACTCTTAGACACCAGTCCTTGGATTATCAAGAAATTATTATTATTTCTTAGAGGCAAATCATGTCTCCTTGATGGGCTGGAGTATAACTTGGGGGGCCCAAAAGTACTAGTGTGCTAGTGCCAGGACCCATTTTAAGGGAACTTCTGGCTAAAGGATGAGGCCAAGGTCCTGTCTAATTCCAGAGGCCTGGGCAGGCCACTATGTGTTTTTCCTTCTGTTTTTCATATACTGTTATGTTGAGTAAGAAGAGTGGAACAGAGAGGTTCTAAGATTTCCCCCAACTCTTTAATTCCATGGATTCTGGTTGACAGAAGAATCTCAAGCTCATCAAAGAAACAATGAGAAGTTACGCCAGTGATTTTGGCAATTAAGCCAGATGGCCCCAGTTTGGGGAAGGATGGAAGAGATTATAAATTTTCAATCAAAAGAAAATAAAAAGAGGTAAATGGAAATGTCAGCCAGCATCCTTTATTGCATTATGTAACAATCTGCATTTAGGTTCCACAATCCAGCCCAGAATCATAATTCACATAACAGCGAAATTCATTTGCCAAGTTTCGGGTGTGTTTTGGGATAAACGCGCACATCTTCACTCCTAGGAGCTGTGCTGCTGGCGCCTCCATGACAGCACCTGAGGAGAACAGATGCAGTGAGCCCAGAGCCCAGACAGGCCCATCCTAAAGTGTGGGCAAGATTGCAGCAGCAATGGTACCACTCGACACACTGGGGTGGGGTTCTTTCTGTTCCCTTCTGCCCCCCCCCAATCTTAGCTAATTCTTTTTTAGCTAATAATTATATTTTATTTGTATTTTTTAAGTTAATAAATAATTTTCCAAAGTTGGGACACTTAGTGATTTAGAAGATTATATTCCAAAAAGGAACACAAGGAAGTAAAAATAATTATTAAAAACCAGGATTCCCCATGTTGAGCCAAGAATCTTTTCTGGTAATACCTAACCTTGTTAAGTGTATGGCTGAACACACTGGCACTGCTTCTTTGTCCCCTCCTTCCATTTCCCTCCCAGCCCCTGCCTTGTACCACCAGCTCCAATATCCACACTACAGGAAGCACAGGCCAGAAACCTGGGGCACCCCGAAGTTTGTACTTTCTTCACTTCCACATTCAGAACACAGTGAGCTCACCTTTTGTTGTTATTGTTTTGGTACCGGAGACGGAATTTGGGGCCTTGCATTGCAAGGCTGGTGGTGAAACCACTCAGCTAAATCTCCGGTCTTTGTTTCGATTTTTGAGAGTCTCTATGTAGCCTAGGCTGGCTTTGAGCTTGCCATCCTCCTGCCTCAGCCTCTTGAGTGCTGAGTTTACAGTACCTGGCTAGCTCTCCTGATTTTATCTCCAAAATTGATCTTTAAACCACTCGTATTGCAAGACCTAGCCTGGCTTATTGTTGCTCCCAGCTGGACACTGTGGCAGCCCCACATGGTGCCCATGGCTACTTTCTCTGGAGCAAATCCTTCGGTACAAAGCCCAAGAGAACTTCTCTAGAAACACTGGGCCCTGTGCAATGTAAAGCCCCCACCCCCCAGCCTGCACAGGCTAGGCAGGGAACACTGCCCCACCAGCTCTGCTGCTCCCTGGCTGCTCTCACCTGGACCCCAGAACCCCCAGGGATCTCCCTGAACCCAGATTCAGATCTTCCCTTGAGCACAGGAGATTCTTGAAAGCAGCACCATCTCTCTCTTTCATGACACTACAATTAGTGATTTAATTCTTTGATCTTTTATTTTTTTAAACACTTAACCCCTAAAACTAAAAGGTTGGATCACCTGACTATTGTTGGGGAGGCACTAAACCGAAGTTGAATGAATAAACCTTAATAAATCACATTTGTATGAACAGAGAATAGCATTTTTAGTTCTTAAACTTTTAATACATCCACTTTAACAAAGTATATCAGTCATACCAGTAACAAAATTATTCTAGTTTAATAAACCTAAGGTAGCTCTGTAGGCAATTTATTTTAATCATACAGGTTCCATTTCCCTCTTATCACTTGGACAGCTGGTATCTAATACTGCTGCTACCAATGCTGCTACTGCTGCAATAAAAATCATGATTAACATATGCACCAGGCACTGTGTTAAGCACTCTGAGTATGTTATCACTTGATTCAGTACTAGTACAGTTGGAAACGATGGAGCTGAGGAAATCACTCCCTTGCATCCATTTAATTCTAAACAGCACCCTATGGCCATTTCTTCCATTGTTCAGAGTGGTAGAAAATAAAATAGTAAAAACCCAGCAGATCTCCATCCTCTGTGTGAGAGCACATGCATATTAGATCTAGCCTGGCTTCAGTCACCTTCCCCTACTCCCACCTCATTAATCCTTTTATGCTTAGTGTTCCATTTTAGGGGTACCCATAACAATGGAAAATAACAAAGTTTTTATCTCTTCAAATTCTTGTTCCTTGAATTTTTCTAGGTAATATATACAAATTTCATGCAAAAAATTTAAAAATTGCAATCTTCGATGTAAATGGGTTCATACTTATGTACTGTACGTCATATATTAATTCAGATTCGAGTGAATTCTGGGATCAGCATGTGTATTGAGAGCCTTGGAGATGCCACAGGAGCCTGTCAATCATACTTAGAGATTCAGGAGGAGGCACCTGGGCTGAGGTGCATAAATTTTGAAAACGTGATTTAGCCATGAACTGTTGCTGTTTCTGTTTCTGTGTGCTATGATTCATGTGCGGTGTTTTTACCTTTCTGTCACCCCGGCATCTTTTTCTGTTTGTGCCATAACTTTTGTCTGTATGGACTTTCCCTAAGCACAACTTCCTGTGATCTTCAATAAATGTAGCTGCTTGCAACTTGTTACTGGGTGTACACTTGGCAATTCTCTCGTCATACCCAATAGCCTAGACTAAATCTGTTCATGTCACAGTAACACTACCACCCTTAGAAGGCACAGAAAGATTAAATAACTTGCATAAGGTCACACAGTATGTAATGGATTCAGGATTAGAGTTCTGAGATCTCTTCTAGCTCTTAAAACCAAAGACTTGAACATCTCATCCTGAGACGAGAAATGTGGCACCTACCTGTGCACAAAAGAATTTTACCCCTGGTCAGGTACTTGATGGTTTCTGAAGTCTTTCTGAGACATTCCTCAGAAAGATAAGGAGGATCTGCTATTACAATGTCAAAACTATGTGCTGTGATTTTGTCAGGCAAATCCAGTGGATTATTGTAATCATAGAAGACAAATTCCTCTCCGTACATGGCGAATCTTCTGTCATATTCAAAGATGGACACAAAGATGTCGTCTCTGTGCAGCTCTCTAAGGGCCTGGTAAACACTGGGGGCACTCACACATGCTATTCTAGAACACAAAATGAACCAGGTTGTGACAGATCTTAGTGCGAAGTAACAACTTCAACAAAATATAATAGGCCCTATGTTCACATTTTCTTAAAGGAAACAATAGTGCAAGCTAATGATTAGTAAATTTGAGATAAAAGCTTTATTACAGTCTCACTCTTAAGAAATTTGGTATTTAAAAATCTGTAACTCAAAATTTTGAGGTATGAAATAATAAATATGCTTTTTACAGGAAAAAGAAAATGTAAGAAACACCAGGAATATATTAAAGTTATATGTAGTTAACTCAAAGCTTAATTCACCTATTATTTTCATGTTGAGTCTTCAATATTTATTTCAAATACTTCTGGTCCAAACTAAGTATTTTGAAGTCATTTTGTAATATTCATTATCTTGAAAGAAAAAAATCCAAATAACTCCCTAAATAACTTGTTTTCCAAAAAGTTACATTAAACAAGGTCTCTACTTTGAAAAAAGCTACTTTGAATGTCTGCAGTTGTTTTTGTAAGGAAACTAAAGAATCTATTTTTTTTTTTTTTGGAAGGTGTGGAGTTGTTGGGGGCTGAGCCCAAACAAAGTCTTGTGTGTGCTAGGTAAGCACCTACCAGTGAGCTATACCCCTAACCCAAATAATTATTTTATTACAGATGGTTCACAGTTTATGAATGGATAGTATCTAAGAGCTAACTTTTAAACTCAGCTGCAAAAAAACCTAGAAATAACCTAAAGTGTGTTGACTGTGGTACATCTATTTTAATAAAGTGTTTTGTAGATACTTTAAAAGGACTGAGGCAGCCCTATATATACTGATAAGAGATGATCTTCAAGATCTACTCAAAGGACAGAGGAATATTAAGTGTGCTTTCACAGATGTGATTCAAAGGGGACCTCTGGAGGTGCTCATGAGCCAAGGGCCATGGCTACCTTGTGGAGTGGGCCAGGCAGACCTGAAGACACTGGGAATCAGAGACTGATGGTTTCTTTCAATTCCCATTGTAACTTTTGGATCTTTACTATACGTATACATTGTCAATCAAAACAGGACTTAATTCTAAAATGAAACTCAGCTTTAAAAATGTATTTCTAAAGAGACACAGTGGCATCCATTCCAGTTAGATGCCCATGTTGGGCTGATGAAGCTTCTTAGCCCAGACACTCTTGCAGGGGATAAGAGAGCCTGCTGAGGCCACAGAATGCTTCTGGAGAAAAAAGGTGTGTCTTAGTCCCAGCTGTCAGGGACGAGACACTCCCCACACATCTGCTGGGGTTGGGAGGAAGGCAGCAAAGGACAGTGGGATTGTAAAGTCACCACACTGAAAGAAATAAGCAACAATCGAGGACCACGCACACACCAAATGGAAATCTCTTCTGAGAAGAAAGGAGAAATAAAGATTCCGGACAAACAAAATCTGAAAGCTTATCTGCAGCAAGTCATCCCCAGGATGCCCTTCAGGCAGGGCAGTTGCTCCATAGGAAAGAAGGAACAAAAGCAGAAAGGTTGAAGAAGTCAGCTGAGGTAGTATAGGTTCCCTCTGAGTGACCTCTGCAAATGATTGAATCTCTCCAAGCACAGGACCTGTCTTTAAATTGGAGGGCACAAACCAGGCATGGTGATGCAAACTTGTAATCCCAGCATATGGGAGGCTGAGGCAGGAGGACTGCCATGAGTTCAAGCTCAAGACCAGCCCGGGATACATAGGGAGACCCTGTCTCAAAAAAAAATTGATAAAATGGAGAGTATAAAAGTAACTACTTCATAGAGATGTGAGCATAAATGGGACTGCTAAAGCACCTAAGGCAAAGGGCATATAGTAAGTGAATAAATGCTACCTACTGTCATTCATCTTTAGAAGTATGATATGGTCTTGACAGATACTGAAGTCACCTTTCAGAAAAAAATAAAAGTTGCTTCCAGGGTCCTCATATTAATGAAAAACAGCAACTATCAGTAAAAAACAGTCACTATGTGCTATAGTGTGGACAATGAATGCCCCCAGAGGCCCACGTGGTGAAGGCTTGGTCCCTAGCTCATGCGTGGTACCTTCAGAAGATGAAGCCTAGTAGAGGGAAATTAGGTCAGTGTGCCCTTGAAGGGAAATTGGCATCCAGGCAAGCAGCTTCCTCCACATAATCCTTACCAAGATATACTGCCTCACCATAAGTCTGAGGCACTGAGGCCAACTGATTATGGACTGAACCCTCCAAAACCATAGCAAAAAAAAACAACAAACAAACACACCTCTTCTCCCTATAAAATGACATCTCGTGTATTTGTTACAGTAACAAAAAGCTAACCCACACTAAGAAAAACCTAATAAACAGCAACAAAATAGAAGAGAAAAAAGGAACACTTAAGGCCTCCAGTTAAAGAGGGTAGGTTGAACACATTTATTAAATTTGCTTCCTCATGAAAGCCCACTAAGTAAAATTGTGTTTTGTTTTATCGTTTGGGCATAGACTCTAAGAGGGAAGGGATTAAGAGAAGACTACAAAGAGCACAAAGAAACCAGGAAGCTGAAAGGCAGACAGGTAGGTGGTGATTGACTCAACTGACTCAAGAAAGTCAGCCAACTATGGACTGAAACCTCTACAAACTGAGCTAAAATAAACCTTTCCTCCTTTAACTTGTGGGTGTCAGGTATTTTATCCTAGCAACAAGAAAGTAGCTAAGACACAACATTATAGATCCCTGTAAGCTCAACGACTGGGTTTTTTGCCATGTGTGAGATGTGGCACCGTCAAATTCATTCATGTTAGAAAACAAAACCTGATTCTCACCTGCCATTGTCCCCTGCAGCAGTGACTGCTTCCTGTGCAAGTCGAAAGGCTGTTTCCCGACTGTACCAAAACTGGCTCAACTGCTGTAACAGAGATATATGGTGATACCAGCTTAGAACTGAAGTAAACTTTACCCTTTTGATTTATTATACCTACTATACCAGTGTGTATGCTTTTTTGCTTTTGAAAATTAACTTTTATATCAAATTAGTTTAAAGTAATACAGCCCTAATGAGTTAATGAAATCTAGGCACTGAGTATTAGTGACTGCTAACATCGACTAAGCATCCCCCTCATCAGCTCACATGAGAGCCTGCTTATGCTCCACAAATTATAGCTTTAGCCCCAACTGACTCCTTCCCCTCCTAGATGATATTCAAGACACCTACTTACAGGACTGCTTGCTTTCTGACCAACTCCCCAAGACTAAGCACAGCCTATATCACAAAACAATATTCTCTTAAGCCCCTCTGCTGAAATGACCCACAGCTGCCCATGATACAGTCTGTCTCAGAAGTAACAGACCTTACTGCATGTGCCTACCACAGGCTTCCTGGGATGCTAGGCTGGTGGGCAGAGACATTGGGTTGTTAATCTTTTGTTTTCCTGTACAATATTGGTATTACCTCCTTTGTCTTTTTCTCTTAACCTTATTTAAGGAATCTTCTGTTATTGATAAATTTCTAATTTTATGTTGCAAATGTGATCAATTTCCTTGTTTAGATAAAAATGCATCTTCTTTTAATATTTTTATTTTTAATCCATGTAGACTTTAATTTTATGTGTTGTTAGGGAGGGTTCAAGTTTTTTTTTAATCTAGGATGCTGCAGCCCCTGATTCCCACCTGTTGCTTTGGGCAGCATCTCCCTCCTGTCTGATCTGGTGTCCTTGCATTTCGTTCCCAGAGCACATATCACAACAGTCATCACTTCTGTCTGAGAATAGTTTGCTTTATTTATTGTTGCACTATCCTTGACCTTTTAAAATGTTTATCTGGAAGCTCTTGCAAATATTAATGGCTCCAAGTTACTCAGAACTAGACCGCATTCAAAATGACTACAACAGTTAGGATGAGGTGTTATTCAAAATGACAAATGGCACTGAAAATGTATATGAATCTTTAAATCAATAATAGTTGCTGCCTACAAGGAAAAATATGACTGCTCCACATTACTTCCCATCTGGATATGCACATAGTATTCCCTGAATTTACTTATAAAAACAAGGTTTTGGGCTGGAGATTTAGCTCAGTGGTGCTGCTGCCTGCCTTGCAAGTGTGAAGTCCCAAGTTCGATCCCTGGTTCCAAAAAACCCCCAAAAAACAAAAACAAAAAAACAAGTTTTAAAGTGTTCCCAAAGACAATATACACACACATTAGTATACATGTATGAATTCACGCTTGCATTTATACATCTATGTCTATCCATTCTTAGCTACAGGAAACAGGCTGAGCTCAGAGCATGCCCTCTGTGCTTAGGAAGGACAGCTGGAGGAAAGTCCCTGGCATACACAGGGTATAGGAGCTTTGGCTTCACTGGACCTGGGAGGCAGCAGGCCATATCTGCTCACACACTTCATAAGCAGTACCAGTTTTATGCTGATTGCCCTTCCCCCTCACTCACTAGGGGACAAAGATTGTATTTGGCTCTTCTCACAGCACTCAACAAAATAAAAATATCAGCTGTTCTCAATGTACTACATGAACCTAACTTTAAAAGCCAAAAGGACTATTGAGCTTTGAAAATGAAGCCTCCCACCCCAAGTTCTTCACCCCTAAGTCCAAGTCCTCAAGAACCACTTCCAACCCTTGCCTCTTCCTTTGATTGGCTTGCCCATCTTTAAATATTGTGTTTAAATGCCACCTATTGATTAATCCACTTTATATACTATATATTTGTTGTGAAGATGGAATTTTGTTTTCATACACCTTTCCCCTTTCTACTCTCAATATAGTTGTAACCCAATTTTTATAGTTGTAACCCAAGTTATAACCCAATTATAACCAATCATCAGGTAATGTTCTATGCATTTCTTCTAGTAGGATTTTTTTTCCCTAAAATTAATAAATGTATCACTTGATTTGCATGAGCTCTATACATAACTCCTCTTCCTATCAGACATTCTGTCATTTTAAATTTTCTCCCTGCAGATCGCTATCCTGGAACATGGCATCCTCCTATAAAAATGATCTGGAGCACTCACTCTCAGGAGTTCCCCACACCTATTGTACCAGGATTTCCTGAGTCACTATTATCCTGGGACTCTCCTCTTACCCATGTGTCAGATCTCCTATTCCCTGGAGCTCACGTCTTCCTTTTTTGGTTTATGTGATGGTTAACTGATGCATCAACTTGAGTAAGAAACACCCAACTAATCTGGATCAGCATGTTATGGAAGACCTACCTTAGGGAAGATTGTTGCCAGAATGGTATAAAAGGGAAACAAGAAAGAAGTCTTGCTTCTGTTTCTTCCAAGGAGCTCCAGTCTTCACTCTCACCTTGGATATTGCCCCCTGGCTTCCAGGGCAACCTGTTCACCCTCCAGCACAGACCCTTCAGCCTCCTGATACAGACGTGCATGGGACACTCCCCTGAGCTCCAAGCCTTTGACTGGATCCTTTGGATCTTCAGTGTGCAGCTAGCCCTTCTGCACTCTTCCATACCTGACTCTGCAGACAGTCAGTATATGCCAATCTTGTAAATTCTTATATATTTGTATATCTTGCAGTAAACCTGTTTCTCTAGAAAACACTGACTGGTACAACTTACTTCTTATTGATGGCAGCAAATTATCCTGCAACTCCTGAGAACTGTACATGAAGAATATGAGGTCTGCCATACCCAAAAGGTTTTCTTGTCCTCACACAAATGATAGTTCAGCTAAGTATGGAATTTTAGATTGAATAAAAGTTTACTCCAAATCTAAAAGCATTTTCAGATTTCTAGTTTTTATAAAGCTACTGACAAGTGCAATGTGACTCTAGCCCTGAGACTTTGTAGGGAACCTGCTTTTCCCCTGAAAGGTTCTAGGATCTTATCACCATATCCAGAATTTTCATAATCATCACAATTATGTATCTTAGTGAGAGTCATCAATATAGAAACTTTCTAATATTATTCTTTGAAGATTTCCTCTCTGTTTTTTTGTTTTATTTTTCTTGAACTCCTTTTGGTTGAATAATGAACTTTTGGATTTATCCACTAGTTTTCTAATATATTCTTTACTGTACTTCAGCACTAGAATTTTTTTTCTAGTTCCTGGCAGATTTCCTCAATTTTATCAATAAACTATACTAAATGAAAACGTCAAAATTAGAAAAGTAAGTAGTGGTGGTACCATGGGATGAATTTAGTAGATAGATTCTAGGCTCTTGTGTACAACAAAGAAATAATTGCAAATGTACATCTGCTGGTAAAAGAAAAGCAACTACACATTGAAAAAAAAAGAAAGAAAAGCAACTACATTTATTGAAGATTATGGGAAGATGTGCTCAAAGATCTATGCTGACAATAGTGTGGCATGAAGAAAAAAAGCAGTGCCAGGATGACAGGAAAGCAAAAAGCAGAGCAGAGAACAGATAAATCAGGCCTTCAGATTTTAAAGGAAGCACGTCCTAGTCCAGGGCTTTCCATTGGGTATCTAGGTAAGACGGACAGGAATGACAGTGTGGAGTCATCTCAAGGGCTTTCAATGAGGATGCATGTCCCAGAGTTCACTCTGATTAAATTATATGCATGAGATGCAGTCCATATTTATGAACCATTAATAAGGTTTGAGTAGGGAAAAGGTTACTAAAGATCAGACCGTAAGTTTGAACACACATATGCTCTGGCCTAGAGCCTCAGAGATTTCTTGGTTCTTGTTATTTTATTTTCTACCTCTCCAAGGACAACAGAAGGATTGGCCCTGAAGTGTTGCCCAAACTCAAGTGGGTGGAGGCTGAGTGATCTCCTAGCCCCCATTGTGCTACCTGTACTAGTGGGATTAGGACTCATTTTTATTCCTTCTTCATACTTTTATGTATGGTTTACAATAACCATAGGTTAGTATTAGAGTCAGAAAAGAGTATACTGTACTAAAAAAAACTGAACAGAAGAAAAAAAAAGATCACTTCAAGAATAATGTAGTACTTCAATTTTCTGATACGTATTACCTACAGAAGTATCAAGGTTGAAGTTAAAAATATGTAAAGAAGTGAAATTTCTGTCCTTGGCCTCATGAAGTTACCAGCTCCCAAATGGCGGATGCCAGAGACTTTGGTAGTAGGGGAGGCCACACACAAACACAGGCCCTGGCACAGAACAGGTTTTTCACTACTTCCTGATGGACAAGAACACATTTACTTACCCAGTTTTCTTCTATTATTCCAACATTATATTTATCATCCCCAGTTGAGTCTGTGCATTGCTTCTGCTCAGCAAAAAACTCCTGGAGAGCTGCTAAAGTGTAGGCAGAAAGTTCGGTTGCATCATCTTCTGAGTCACTCATTTCACAAACTGTCTATACCTGCAGGTCAAGGAGTAAAAGTGATGATATACGGACTTTGTTCCTTCTTTCCATCAAATAATAATTTTTAAAAATTTAGCTCATAGGCCAGGTGTGGTGGTGAACGCCTGTAATCCCAGCACTCGGGAGGCTGAGGCAGGAGGATCACTGTGAGTTCAAGACCAGCCTGGGCTACATAGTGACCCTGTCTCAAAAAAACAAACAAAAACAAACAAACAAAAAAATTTAGCTCATAGCAAAGACCTCAACTGATGTTTTATACAGGAAATATATATACTTAAAGCTTCCGGGATCTGCCTGGCATGGTGTCTCATGCTTATAAGTCCAGCACTCTGGAGGCAAAGACAAGGGGATTACCATGAAATTGAAGCCAGCCTGGACTACATAATGAGTTCAAGGCCAGCTTGAACTACATAGTGAGAGCCTGTCTCAAAAAACCAAAACAAAAGCAAATGAAAAAACCTCTGAGATCAAACATGTTACCAGGGGCTTCTATTGAATTAATAGTTCATAAATGTGAGCTTTTCCTGTATATGTGGTCACATTTTTTGTGATTCCTTATAAAAGAAAATGTTTACTACAATTAACAAGACATGTTGCTTCCCTCTGGTGCCACCAGTATGTAGACCTTTGCTGAGAGGATAAAATGTCTTTAAAATAGATTTTTTTCCTCCTCCAGTAGTGGGTACTGAATTCAGGACATTTATACCAAATTACATTCCTAATAATTTCTTCCAGCGATCGAACTCCGGACCTTGTGCTTACGAGGCAGGCAGCAACACCACTGAGCTAAATCCCTGGCCCAATTCCTAGTACTTTCTATTTTCTGTTTTGAGTCAGAGTCTAAGTCTCACTGCTCCCTGGGATGGGATCAAAATTGTGATTCTCCTGCCTCAGCCTCCCAGAGTGGTGAAATTATAAGCTTGTGCCACCACACTTAGCTAAGATTTTTCAATTTTCCTTTTAGAGACGCTTCTTCAACTTCCTCATACTGACAGCATAAACCCCCTCATCTTGGTAAATGGAAGCCACTCCCTCCACTCAGGAAAATGGACAGGAAAGTAACACCTTGGTCTGAAAGCACCTTTCTTTAAAAAAATACGCAGATGCTGGCCCCAGGAGGTCAAGTCCAAAGGTGAGAATGGCCTGGAATGAAAGGGGGTAATTCCTTAGCTATTATCTTACTGTATTCCTCTTCTACCTTGAGATTTGAGGCATCTCCTTCAGAGCTAACTTTGAATAAACTTTTTCACCAAAATAAAGTACCTTCTTGGGAAGAGCAAATAGTATGGACCTAAGCACTCTGGAACATTCTATAAATTAGATCCCCCCACTCCCAAGTTCTAGGTATTGAACATAGGGCCTTCACACTGAGCTGTATCTCCCTTCAGTCCTTTTTTCTTTCTTTTGTATCTAGCAATCCTATTTAATATATTTAATTTAGTTCTTGTACATTTTATTTTATTAATTTATTTATTTATTTAAAGAGTAGGAAAAATTTATTGAGGGAAAGAAAGCTTCTAAGAGAGACAGAAGGGGGACCAGAAAGTGAGTTGCCCTCTTCTCAAAGATGTTTTATACAGCAAAGTGGGGAGGAGGGTACAAAGTGGGACAAAATTATAAGACCCAATGGAAAATTACAAGGTGGGCATGAGGTGGGGCAAAACCATGGCCAACCAATAAGATTGATTACAAGTAAACAGTCACCCAGGTAATTTTGATTAAGTGGGGGTCAAATGGGGGAGCAAGTCACACAGCAAGCATACAAGGATTTTCAGTATGAGTGGGGGTAGGGATACTTCCTGGAAAGGCTAGGTTAAGACGTTGGCTCCCCACCCAGGTGATTGATACCTATTTAGAATATCAATCACTGCTCTTTGTCCCTAGGGGAAGCACAAGGGTATAGTAGTTTCTTTCCTTTTACAGTTCGGGCCAAAGTGAATGTGTCGTCATTGTCCTCCATTGGCTCCTTGCTCTGTTGGCTCCTTGAGGGTGGTCCTGTCCAACAGCCTACAAGATATCTAATTAACCTATCTATCTGCAATATTCCCCCCTCAGAAGAAGTACCCCTAACTGCTGTGAGGGGGCAAAGGGCAAAGACAGCTCTGACTACTTCCAGCTGAAGAGGGTTATAGTTATGATCAGCAATTAGAGTTACTCTACGAGGATCTATCTAAAGGCCTTTGGTAGGCACCTGGCATTGTCATCTTGGTAGCCGCATAGTCTGAAGGAGACAAAGCCAAAGAAACAGCTAAGAATGCTATGAATTATAAGGTCAGTAGAACTGCTCTGAATATAGCCCACAAAGAGGATAAGGAGAAGGTTCAGGGGACTTCAGAATCCAACATAGAAGTCATATTGTATAGTTTAGCAGTTATGAGCTATTTACAAGGTCAATCTGGTGGATCCCGATAAAAGAAGTTTAGCACATTTATCAATGGTTCCATTTGTATGACCACTTGGAGTTTGGCAGGCTCTAGGCAAAAATAAACAAAACTTTTAAGAAGTTAGAGTATGCATAATCTAAGCATGAGCACACTAGAATGAAAGGGCAGGTTAGGGAGAAAGTCACACTTAGAAATTGAAATAGTGATTGAACCTGTGGTCTTAGTTTATTTTACTGATAAAAGTTATCTGTAAGTCTCATGCTTTGTCACAAGTCTCTCTAGTTTTAGCTGTAAAAGAAAATTTGAACAACAAATTTCACTAAGAAATAGATTTTACCATAGGTTTTGTTGTTGTTGTTGTTGTTGTTTTTGCTAATGATCCATAACCATGGTCAGCTACTGGTAGAGCTGAACACTGCCAGAAGGGGTCAGTGACTGGAGCCCCTTTTTATACCTAGCTTATGACATTGTATCTCTTTTGGTTATTCTTTTCTGCTGGGTGTTTAAGATAAGTTAAAGTAAGACCTGTGTCAATAAACATGAACTTCTTGCTATCTGTCAAGGTCACTTAAGCCTCTTCACGCATTATTTTGGAACCATGCATAGAGCCTCTCTGCTCCTTTGTCAGTGCCAGATGTCAGGATGGGTCACGGCCTTGCTTGACCATGTTGCTTTCAGTGAAAGCATGGGATACTTTTCCCTCTTTCTGACCCTCCTTTGGCACACACTGTATTTACCCTCTGGTGCCCAGCAATCTCCCTGCTCAGGTGGTTAACTGACTTACCAAAAGATGTAGGATCCTGTAGGAAAGGTTCCTTTTTCTTGAGGGGCCAAAGCCAAAATATTGGCTGTCTTCATAGCCCAGTTACCTTTCTAGTTTTGGTCTCCAAACTTTAGTTGTTAAACACCCAGAATGTGGGAAGCCAGCCATGAGCCACTGGCTTTTTGAAAGACAACATTTGTTCCTTTTTAAGGACTGCACATGTTAAACTTGTTTTGACCTTGCATGGGAGAAACACGGACAGCCAAAGATCTGTAGGAGTCAGGTGTTGTTAACTCCATTTTGTTATGTTAAAGATCTGATGTTATCTACAGGAGCAGGTATTGAGGTTACTATGGTAATCCTAGCCCATAATAGTTCGGTCTTTTCCTTTAAAAGGCTGATGCCTGCCTGCAATAAACGTTGCCTTGATCAGACTCTTGTCTTAGCGTCCTCCCTTTCTCTCTGCCCCATCTCCACCCCGCTGCTCTTTCAGGTTTGAGGCACTGCGGGACAGTGCTCTGCGTCGCTGGTTCGTGACACCAGAAGACAAGATCAGTGACATTAGTAGCTTAACTATTATAATTATGTCTGGACATTAAGCACTTTGAAGTATAAAGCACAATTAGATGGGCTGTTTTTTCTTATCAGCCACAGTTGTTTTAATAGTTGAATCCTTGTAGAATGTTAACAGAAAACAGACACTTAAAAGCAAGAGCCACACATAATATTTTAGTCATAACCATAACATTTTCTTTGTAACATTTACATGTTCATCTTAGTATGAAATAGTCTTTCAGTCAAACACCTCCATCTGATCACAAGACATTAAATAACATAAAGAACTTTTATTTGTCATCCTTTAGTAGGAGGCCATCTAAGGAGAGCATATATATTGGCCTACAAATGTACATTAGGAGTTTATAACGTCTAACCTCTAATTTTAGTGAGTGACGTTACCAGTTGATAACTGGATCATCTGGCAATCTAGGGGAAGCACGTCTTTAGTGACATTTATCTATAAGCCAACCTGAGTTACAGGCAAACATCTTTAAAAATCCAAAATGCCAAAAGAAAAAAAAGTGCAAATAAAACAGCTGTATGTGTTATAACAAATTGGACAGACAGACAAACACACACACACACACACACACACACACACACACACACACGAGACGTTATATAAACCAGAGTGCACTCAGATGTATTTGGCCAAGTTGAATTATAATAAGTTTTATAATTTTTAGGTTTATAATTATAAAAGACTAGTCAGAACTTTGTAGATCAATTAACTGAGATCTCTTGTAATAAAAATTAAAAGGAATAAAAATCTTCTCAACACCTGTGAAATCAAAAATAGCCCTAAGCTGACAGTTTATCTGATTAGAATGCCCAAATACACAGGCTTCAAGAATTTCAGGATTAAGCTTAGACCAGTTTTCAATATGGCCCAGAAATAAGTGAAGGTCAGTTTTACTCTGGATGGGTTCTAGGACAGGAAGCTTCCATTCTGGAAGTTTTGTCTTAAAATCCAGCAGCCAGAGAGGAGGGAAATGCCTTGAATTAAAGGCTGTTGAAAACTGTGTTATTTTCAGGGGTGGGCAGAGGAGAAGGGACAAGAAGAGTGCCTTTAAGTATGGCACAAGAACTAAATCTTAACCATCTCAGGCATAGAAAGACATTTACGATCAGGAGCTTTATTATGGTAGATCTGCAATCTTTAGCAAAACACATCTCTAGAGACAAAAGCTATGATTGAATCCAATTGTATTGCCAAGCATAAAATCAAACCAATAATCAAAGAACCAGAATGGCTGCTTTTTGCCTCTTGAAAGGAATGAAAGTGTTCTAACTACATTGTTTAGGGCCTTTCTTTTTAAATAAGTTATTTTGAGAATATAATATCTAATTTATGACTTGAATACCCTACAGGCTGTTGAGCAGCTCTCTGATCTTGCAGAAACATTCCCAAAGCTATGTCTTACCTTTTATTAATATACAAACTGAAATCGTATCCTGTGGGTAGGCACTTAAAAGTGCTTATTTGAGCTTCTGGAATACAGTCTAGGAATCAGGTTCCCAGGTTAAAATATGCTGTCTTTTGGGTTTTTCTATATGCTGATAGATAGGTCACACAATCTCACCATATCCTGCTATCTAAGGGTGACAAAAGCCTGTAATTTCTGGAGATCTCCTTAGTGGTTTTAGGGTCGTGGGCTGTGGAGAGGATAGAATTGGTTTAATTCTTTCTTCCCCCAGTCTTTGGGTTCCCTTAGATATCATAAGGCCTGAGTACTTTACCTCAAGGCTGCAAAGTTGTGCCTTAGACCTAGAAACATTATAACCTCTGTCAGAAAATTCAGCAGAAAACTGTTATCTTGGCTAGAAAGCTCTTCTGAGGGGTATATAACACTACAACATCTACATATTGCAAGAATGACTTGGGAAAAACTATAGTATTTCTTTTTTATCAAATCAGAACCTAGGGATGTCATCTCTTTCTGATAAATAGCTGACAATTTAAAATTACTGAAGGGCTTATTTTTCATGTTTCTTAGACCTTTAAGAATACATGCCTGAAAATGTCTTCTATTTTAATCTCCTATCTGACTGGCAAGCCAGTAGTAGGGGTCTTGTATAGGAGCTGCTTGTGTTCCAGTAGAAGCCAGTTATTCCCCTGGCTGCCTATCTTTTGAGCTTCCAAAATTAAGATAATATTTGTCTCTAAATGTAATACTACTTGTCTCTCATTAAAAACTAATATTTCATTTAAAAGCAATATTACATCTTTCTAATCTAGTCCATAGGTCTGAGTAAGTTCTCTAAAGACCTCAATGTACATATCAGGGTCATCTAAAAACTTTATTAGGTCTAACTTAATCTGTTTTAGATCACTGAGAAAAAGACACATGAACACTGATAGTCCCATATTTGCCATTTACTTCCTGCAAGGGATATTGTCTTTGAGGAGCTGGAACAATTTAGCTAAGGATAGATATAGCCTCATGGAGGTTTTAATTATGGCTGGCCTAGATACTCCACCCTCAGCACCTGGTTGTCAAGGTTTAAAGTTGTTTTAGAAACTCCGTTCTCAGATTCTAAAGGGCGAGGAGCGGCCTCAGGCTTAGAGGTACTGAATGTCTTAAGGGTGAGGTGTCTCTCATTACATTTGCACTTGAACACAAGCAAGAATTACTTCCTAATGTAAAGAAAATCTCAACATAAGATGATTTTGACCATTTTCTCTCTTTTACAGTATAATTCTAATTGTGAGATAGCATCATAGTACTTTTCTCTGTGTACTTGGCATTAGGAGGTAGACATACCATGCATGGGTATAGAGAAACACTAAAATGCTCCTTAATACATTCCAAAGGAGTGCAAGGTTCAGATATGGAATTCCTAATCTGAAAAAGAGAAAAAAATACGGCGTTCCATAAATCTCTGCTTGATCCATGTGCCCCCTTGGGTGTCCCCAAAGGTTTATTCCACTTCAGGGTAGGTAGCTACCATCTGGAAACAGACCCAGAAAATACAACTGTACTGGACTATCCACCCTTTACCAGTGCACAATCTTATCTTCCTCAGGAAACTCATATCCTTACTCCAGGAAGTACTCTCAAAGCACAAGTTACAATTGACTTCAACTATCACCATCATGTTTAGAGAACTATTGCTAGCAAACCAAGAAATTCAAACCACTGCTTTCTAGTTCCTTGAAAGAGAGAGGAAAATAGGGTACCTTTCCTGCAAAAGAGATCAACACTAAGTCAGAGATAACCTGGGTCCTAGGGTAGAGAAAGCTCTGAGAAATTTCTGTTATCTATTCAGTTTTTTGGGCAACTTTTATTAGCAGCAAGACAAGGCTACTCCTTTAAGGTCCATTTTAAATTCACTAAGTATTTGAAAATCATAGGTCTTCCTAGCAGCCACAATCCACATTAGTAAAGGCACTTCTATCAACTTCTTATGTGCACACATGAACAAAGAGAAAGGCTGAACAAAATAGTCCCATATTCTAGTTAGCATTTAAACAAATGCAAATTGCTGATTGCTATTTTCCCTAGTGTAAGACAAAACAGTCATTGCAAGTTGTCTTGGTCTGACTTTCTGGAAGGAGAAGCAGTCTGACTAAAAGGGATACGCAAATGAACTCCCAACAAGTTAGAGAAATGTTTAAGGGGAGTTTCTAACTCACTAGCAGAGTGAAAAAGTCCAAATAAAGCTCAAGCTGGTTAAACATCCAAAAAAAATCACCATATAGCACTTTATAAGACCACAGTCAATGTTCCAAAGTCTGTAATCTATCAGAAAAGGTGTTTTTCTCCCCTACACACATAAATGAAGACCATGCCTAGGAGAGGGGGAGAAGGTTCAGTAGTTTTCAATCTATGTAAGATTTGTTTCTTATATTTGTCTAGAGGTCTGTCTTACTACCAGTAGAGAAAGCTGTCCAAACCTGTAGCTCAACTCTTAAGAGAGGCTTAAGAAAGGGCTCTGACAGCATCATTTCAGGTCACTTGGAGATAAAGGATACCTAATGATCACTGATAGAGTTCCCCTTTCATCTCATAGAGGACAAGATGGACAAGATAGGACAAGATATGGAGATTTTCTGATTACTCAGATAAGCTATGGGAGCTAGTTTCTTCTTTTTTTGGGGGGGGGGTTGAGACAGAGTCTCACTATGTAGTTGAGACTGACCTGGAACTATGTAGCCCAGGCTGGTCTCGAACTCACAGCGATCCTCCTGCCTCAGCCTCCCGAGTGCTGGGATTACAGGCATGTGCCACCACACCCGGCTGGGAGCTAGTTTCTTCTGAAGGACCTTTGGGTATCTGCCAGAGAGTAGTCCCAGCCATGACCCCTCAGTTGTCACTTCGGTTTTGGCTAGTACCACACAATCAGAGATCTATCTCTGAAAGGAACCCAGTTGCCTATCTGGAAAACGTTCCACCTGCCATTGGCATCAATGGGAGTAGAGATTCACCAGAGGGCAACTGGAGAAACCTGTCCTCTGCTTTGAGAGTGGCAGCTGCCGTAAGGGCAATTACTATCTGGCAGAGTAACTACTGTTTGTTTACAATTCTACAAGGGGCAGATAAAAGCCTGAATTGTCTTATCTGAGATTATTTCATAAGACACCTATTTTACAGCATTTTGAAACAACTAAAACTAAGTCCAAATGCAACACATACAAAACAAGAATAAAATGTAATTTTAACAAAAGACAATACATAAGAAAAATAAGACATTTGCAAACATTTAAAACACACAACTTAAAATTAAGACATTTTTGAAACAAAGGCCAGAATTTATAAAACAAAAACCAGAATCTATGAAACAAATGAGAGCCTATGAAACGTTACAATCTATGAATCAAAAAGACCAAAGTTAGAATCTATGAAAGAAAACTCTTACCTCCAACCAGCAACCTCAGTGAAAGACCTCCAAAATGCTACAGGGAGAAGAGATGTAACACCCAAACCTGCTAGATAACCAAAACATGAGTTCGTGTTCTCTAAAATTGAAGAATGAATGCCAGAAACAATGGAGGTTAAGAGTGGAAAAATTTTATTGAGGGAAAGAAAGCTTCTGGCTAAGAGAGACAGAAAGGGGACTGGAAAATGGGTTCCCCTGTACCTTTTATTTTTTATTTAGAGAGAGTCACTAAGTTACCCTTGCTGGGCTTGAACTTATGATCCTCCTACCTCAGCCTCCCAAAGTGCTGGGATTATAAGCACCACCATGCCCAGCTTTCAGACATCTTTTTATGTTTGAATGTCACTGTTTAAGGGAAGGTGACAGACTCTTTAGTGAGAGAGAAGTAAGGCATTTCTGTAGAACCCATGGTCAGATATGGTGGCTTTTTGGGTGCTGCCCGGAGTTCACCAGGCTCTGAGATTATAGTTCAGCCTTCCAGCTGGTTGACCCTGTAAGTATAAGAGATTCTAAAACCACACTCATTTGTTTTCAACAATTATCTAATTATTATTTTTTTCCATTAAGTTTATTGGTACATTTAAGGCCAATAATACAGTTACATTTATCATTGGGTTCTTGTACCTTTACATGATATGACTTGGTTCTTATATTTTCCCCATTCCCCTGCTCAAAAATTATCATAGAAATCACTGAATGTGCCTATACTCATTTTAAGCAGGTAGTTAGACATTAGGAGGCCTGAGGGACAAGGGGTCCAGAATAGCATGTGTTGCCAGGTAATTAAAGGAAGATCTCAATGTATAATACATTTATTACCATTCATTACATCTCATACTCAAAGTGACCCCACAAAGCACAATGACAGCTAAGGTTAAACACTATGCACAGTCCTTCTGATACCTGGCCACCTGGCCAGCTAACTCCAGAACAAGGCATATGGCATTCCTGGTGGCCATAGTCCAAAGATATCAGAAAAGGAATTGTTCCTTAAAGACCCTCATGCTTTGGGCTGGGCCTGGTTTAAATTAAAAACTTGTCTTCTGCAAATTTCATACTTAATTAACACATGCATGACGGGACCATAATTAGTATATCTCACTGCTGGGTGGCTCTGAATCACCAGTGTGACACACCACTGTCCTATCAGTCAGCATGGAACAGTCCCACTGGGTGGTAGAAGATGCTCAAAGGGACTGTAATGCACATGCCACCAGCTGGCAGGAACATGTTAAAGCCACTAAGGAAATACTGACCACCTAAAGGCACAAGAAGACATTTTGCAATTCCAAAGTAACTTTTAAGTAAAATGTTGATAAGTATCAAAATTATCTTAGTTCCCCAAAAGTAAGTCTTAGGTGCATAAAAATATCAAAATTTGCAATTGATAGATGTCCTTCTGGCACTGCTTGCCTTTTCATTTGACAGTGCAATTCTCTCCCCCCACCTCTCTCCAACAAATTTTACCTTCTGCACAGCCTATGTTTCTTGACTGAGTTCTTTTATCAAGGACATACAGAAATGAAGACCAAAAAAGTAAGGGTCTGATGTTTTGATGTGTCAGGGCCAGCTTCCCAGTAGCTGTATTACAAGGAAAAGATACAAAGTAGATGTAGCCTAGGGAGGAGTCTGTGAGGTTCCAAACTTGAAGTTTCTATCATCCTCAGGGAACATCTTCCTCTAGGCATCTAGGAGTAAAAACATGCATAGGGTGCTGCTAATCTAGGGGGCTCACCTGAGCTTCAGAGGCCAGCTTTTAGGGAGCTCCCATGATGAAGGCATGAATTTCACACCTGGCTGAAGCCACTCTAGCTCTGCCTCCCCAAGACTGGGCTAAGGAGCCTACCAGAAATAACAGATTCCTATCACTTTGGAAATACTAAGTGCCTAGAGGGTACCACCCGGGAGCCAAAACAAAGGCCAGAACTCTTTGGATGAGGTCAGATTCCTTAAATAGCAAACACATTTCTAAACCAGATGTCATCTAAAAACAACAAAACTGCATTGCAGTTGCTTTTTAATATACTGTAAGCCCCCAACCTACAAACATACAAGTTGCAAACAAATCACAGAAGTAGCTCACAGGTTTAAGGTAACTATAAAAGTAAACATAGTTTATTTATAGTACTTGTGTGCATGTTTGGATTTTTATACTTCACATTGTATATTTGTGTCAAAGGTGTATGACTCACTTTGTTGGACTTACACGAACAAATCTGACTTGCGAATGTTCATAAGTTGGGGACTTATTGTATTATGTGTAAGATTCACATTGAGTCATGTGTTGAAAGTCAGCAAAGATTAGTCCATGCTGTTCTCTTTCCCTCCTCCTACTCTCTTCCTACTGGGAGACCTGTGCGAGTGCCTGAATGACAATATCTGGAGCAAGTTCCTGGGCCTCCCAATAAGGGAGGCTGGGAAAGCAGCACTCAGAACTTGGGAAATTCTCCAAACTTAAGAAAAGTGTTAAAATGTACTTAACAACTTGCTAGATGTTGCTTTTGTTCTCCTTTTCAAAACTAAAGTGCTGGTCATTCCACATAAGGTCCCTGTCTTGGTTACTTTTCTCTGCTGAGACAAAACTCTCAACACCCAAAGACAAAGGAGGAAACAGTTACTGTAGCTCAGTTAGTAGAGGTTTCAGTCCATAGCAGACCCCAGGGCAGGGTGGCATGTCAGAAGAGCATTGCTGAGGAGAAACAGTCCATGGTGTGACAGGGCAGGCAGAAGGCAGTGAAGCAGCAAGCAGCAGAAGCAGCAGTCTGCCTGTCCCTTTTATTCCTTCCAGGCTACCCACATTTTGGGTGGTGCTACCCAGAACAAGGGTGGACCTTTCTGATTATCCATACCCAGAACTCTGCTACACCAACTAGTGGAATAACTTAATAATCATGAACCCTTAATACCAGTATTACACCCTTAATTCCTGAATTACACACTTCATCCCAGTATCACACACCCTAGATCCAGCAAGCTCCAAAACATCCCACCTATGACCATAAGACAGGAGGACATTTTGGGAGACATCTAGATACAAGACATAACATTCTGCCCCTGGCCCCCCAAAACTCATGTGTTCCTTTATTCAAAAGGAGTTTAGTCAATATCCAAGAGTTGCCAAAATCCTAACAGTTTTAGCATTGCTGAAAAGTCCAAGTCTAAAGTCTCCTCTGAGATTTAAGGCAAACTCTTAGCTGCAAAACCCTGTACAAATGGAAAAAAAAAAAAAGTTAACTACTTCTAATATTCAATGGCACAAGATAGACATTTCCATTCCAAAAGGTACAAAGTGGGTATAGAAAGGAATGGAACCAAAGCAAGACCAAAATCCAGCACAGCAAACATTAAGTCCTCTAATTCCATGTCCAGCACCCAAGACAATCTGTGGCAAAATGTGAAATCCAAAGGGTTTGAGTGGCTCCATCCCTATGGCACTAGGGGTAGCTGTGGCTCCCATGACTTCTCTCTTGGACTGGCTCTGCCCCCTCCTGGCAATTTTCCTCAGACAATCCATGTTCCTGGCTTCTCCAGCCCTCTGGGGTCTCCACTGCACCTTCAGCTTCACTCACAACTTCCCAAACTGCCCACTCAGGAGCATACTACTTGGCCTCCCAGGGCTTCTTCTGAAATCTGTGTGGAAGCCTTTTTGACCCAACTCTTGCACCCCACATGTATCTAAAATCAGCACCATGTGGATGATGCCAAAGTCTGCTGCCCGCCAGAGCAGTAGGCATACTTCTTTCTCTCTTGGCTATAGGGGTCCAGTGCTTGGATTGTACAGCAGAGTGAACCCAATCCCAAGGAACATATTCTCTGGGCCACTACCATTCTGGAAAATGGTGCTCTGGGGCTCTCTTCTCAAAGCAGTCTTTTACCTTTGCAATTTTGGGAATGCAAAGGCTGGAGTCCTGCTGGTTCTTGTGATGTCCTCATGACATCTTTTCTATTGTACTCTTACTTTTCCACAACCAAATTCTCCTCTGTTCCATCTTTGTAATCCTCAACTTTACTGGAGCTTCTTTTCTGGCCAAACTCAAAACATTTTAAATCACTCTGCTGGGCTCTTTGCTCTTCACTCTCACCATGAATCTGGCTAAAAGCCCCCAACAGTGGCCATGACACTGCCTCATCAGACTGTCTTGAAATTTCTTCTTCAAGATTAATTATTCTGTTGCCTTTAATCTCAGGCAAAGTTTCTGAACATGAGCAAAATGCAGACAAACTTTCTGCCAAAGGATAACGTACATGGTCTGGAGTCCAACAGCCAATGCAGTCCTTGTTCTTAACTGGAATCTCTTAAGCCTGGTCTTTACTGGCTACATTTCCATCAGCATTCTGGTCTTTAGAGCTCTGAACAGAATCTCCCATCAAGCATAGTTTAAAGCATTCAAGGGCTGCTCTTCAGCCAGCATCTCCAAACCTTTCCAAACTCCACAAGCCACTCTCAAAGGTTCCTAAACCACATAGTTAGTTAGTGTCACAGCAATGATTCCATTGCTGGTTCCAAAATCTGTATCAGTCAATGCTTACTAAAGAAATAAATTTAATGCAAGATATAAAAATATGTAAGAATCTACAAGAGTGGCTTACAATGACTGCCCACAGAGCTGGGTGTGAAAAAGTGCACTAGAGATCTGAAGGATCCAGTAGAAGGCCTGGAGCTCAATGTAGTGTCCAATGTAGTGTGACTCTATATCAGGAGGCTGAAGGGTATGCAATGGAAGGCTGAAGGTTCGGTGCTAAAGGCTGAAGAGTCTGTGCTGGAATCCAGGAGATGACATCCAAAGTGAAAGTGAAGACTGGAACTCTTCTGAAGTGAGTCTTCCTTCTTCGTTTCCCTTTTATACCATTCAGGCAGCAAGTCTATTGGTTGCTATCACTCACACCCAGTAAATCCTAGCAAACTTCAGTAACCTCTTCACCCACATCCAGAACTATACTTATTCAATTTAGTTGGGCATTTCTTACTCAAATTGACACAGTCAAATATCACAATCCCTAAGCAACAAGGACCTTATATATACCAACTACTGACTACCCTATGCATTTTACAAACAGTGTAATGGGAACTGATAGGCTGGCCTTGCTAAAGAAGCACTGACTCTTAGGTCTGCAGATGTCCAAATGAATAACTAAAATCAGAATTTAAAAATTTTGTTTTGGTGGTAGATTAACTAAATGGGCAGCTTGGAATACCCAGCTGAATTGAATCAACAATGGTTCTGGGCATGGAAGACTTACCTGAGGATTGTTGCCAACAAGCATAAGAAGAGAACTGGAGGGAAAGATCACTTACTGGTGATTTTCTTGGAGAAGCTTGCCATGGCTGGTTTTCCTGATGTGAACATGGCTGTTCCAGCCAGAGGAGGAGCTCTGGTCCTCATTGTCACTGGGAAGTGCTGCTGTTCTTGTCAGAGGAGCTCTGATATTTGCCTTGAGCATTGCTTCCTGGCTCCAGGATAGATCCCTCAGCCTGGTGGCACAAATTCTTCACCCCCATGGTCCAGGCTTTCTAGCTTCCACCACTGACTATTTGACCTCTACTATTTGATTCTATACAGAAGGTTTGCTAACACTTTGAGTCTTCCCAGTGCAGATCCTCTATACAGACTTGCATAAGACATTGCCAGGTGCACTAGGCCTCTGGCTAGACTCATGGAGGATACTGCCTTGGGCTGTAGGCCTTTAGCTGGACTTGTGCAGGACAGAGCTATGGGATCCAAGCCCTCAACTGAACTCTTCAGGTCTCTAGTGTGTGGATAGATTTCTTGCACTCCTTTGTATTTGACCTTTTGGGCTGATATTATAAAATAATCCTATAAAGTATGTGTCCTGTCCTCTATTCCCTTACGGACTCTGACTACAACAGCTTTCATTCTTATCAGGCCTGATAACATCTTGTGATGAGAGGAAAGTATCCACCTAGGCAGCAATGAGTTTCTCATCAAGACAAAGCTCTGACAGACCACCCTGAGAAAATGGTCAACCCCCACAGCTGGACCAAGACTACTGAAGTATGCATATTTTGTGCCCTCTTGGAGCTCTTATTAGCACCCCACCCCCAAGATGAAGCTCTGCTGAGAAGACTCCTTGTCTTCCTCAGATAGCTATAATGAATAAATTGCTTTCCTGCCTCTGTTTGCCCCACCTGTCCCACCCCAGCTGTGTTACTAGAAACTGCTCCCAGGACCTCACATTTACTAGACAAGCACTCTACCACTGAGCACACTCCTGCCCTTCTTTCCTGCCTTTTACCATTACTTTTTCTATTTGGTTCAGGGACAAGTGGCCAGAATTGATTTACTGAGACTCCCAGAAATGTCAGGCCTCACTCTAGCAAAAATTGCTTGTTGATTCCTTCCTGCTTTCCTTCATCAAAGACTTACTACATAAAAGGCTAGTTAATAAATGTCTGGTAACACAAGTTAATCCAGAATATAAATAAGCTCTACATGAATATCAATTTGTCCTCTAGGAAGAGGTAGAGCAAAGTATAAGTTACATATGATATGATTAGATTTATAAAAAGTTTAAAGACAAATAAAGCTTTGTTGTTCCAAAGAAGCATACGCTCCTCTATGTATCAAAGACAGATGGATTTTATTTCAAAAATCTCCCCAAATAGAAAACACCAGGATAAGAAGATCCACTGCTGAATTCTATCAACCATTTAAAGAAGAAATGATGGTAATTTCATATAAACTCTTCCAGAAAGCAGAAGTAAAAGGAATAGTTTCCGACATAATTTTATGAAGCCTGCATAAAACTAAAATTTTAAGAGAATAAAGTTAGACTTTTAGTTTCCTAAATAGGCCAGTTTCAATAGGCATGATAATGAAGCTCCTATTTATATAAAAAAAGTAAGCTGAAGTAACCTGATGTTAAAAGTTATTTTTCTATAGTTTCCACCATAAAAGGAAAGCAACTGAAATGGAACAATTTCTTTTCTTCTATCATCAGCTTTTTTTCAGTCTATAAAATCAAACTCCTCTGCTGTGCTCAATGGAACATCCATCTTATTTTATGAAATGATGTTTAGCTTGATTTTAGAATTATACAAAAAGCCAATTAAGATCTTTATAAACTCAATCTGTTGTCCTTCAACAAGAATCCACACATGAACACAGATGAAAAAATATTTTACACTATATTAGCAAACTGATATCAGCAAAAAATGATACCATCTTGACTGAGTATGGTTTATCTCAGGAATACAAGGATGATTTAAGCTGAACATATTTACTATTTGACTCTACACAGAAGGTTGCTGACTCTTTAACAGAACAAAGAGAAAAGCCATTATGATCATATGCTGCACAGAAACTGTAAAAGCATTTGACAGAATTTAGTATCTATCCTTGTTAAAAACTGAGCCATCCAGGTATAGAAGGGAACTTCTCCAATCTGAAAAAGGGCATCTAAAAAACCAAAAAACTAATATACTTAATTGAACATTGTCATTGGGTAGTCAGATAGAATAAAGCATAAATGTGGGAAAGAAAGAAATGTCTCTACTCAGGCACATGATTAATCACAGAGAATACTCTAAGGAAATACTACCTCCAACCAGGTGGTCAAGGTCAACACAAGTACTGAAAAGTTATGTTGGTCATATATATCCGATATATTGTGCTGAGAGTGGTACCTTATCTCTAGGATCTTCTTCCTCAAAAACCCATAACACCAGTCTAATCCTGGTGAAAACATTAGACAAATACTAATTGTGAGACATTTTACAAAATATCTGATCAGTAATTGTCAAAACTATAAGGTGGTCAAAAACCATGACAGTCTGAAAAACTATGGTTCTGCCACTTGCCTGGAAGGCGTAAGGGCCCAAGTTCAATCCCCAATACAGAAAAAAAAAAAAAAAAAAAAAGGACTTTGGTTAATAATAATGTATCAGTACTACCTTATAGTGTGATAAGTGTACCCTACTAATACATTAACAATAGGGGAAATTAGATATAGAATACATAAGGACTCTGCTGTCTTTGCTATTTTTCCATAAATCAAAAGCTATTCTAAAATAAAGTTTATTTTCTAAAAGTCCTCAGATATTTGGGTAAGGTGGCATATGCTCATAATCCCAGCATTCTGGGAGGCTGGCACAAAAGGATCAGAAGTTCAAGTCTAGCTTGGCCAATTTAGTGAGACCCTGTTTCACAATAAAAGATAAAAAAGGGCTAGGATGTAGCTCAGTGTGAAAGCCGTGGGTCTAGACTTCAATCCCTCATACTGCAAAGAAAAGCAAACAAACAAACAAACAAACATCACCAATCTCAAACAAGAACAAAAACAACTAGAATTAATAAGTGGATTTATCTGGGCTTCAAAACATAAAATCAATACAGAAAAAGTAACTGTGTTTTATTTTAGCAGCAAACATATGGAAATAAAATTTAAAGCCAATTCCACCCAAAGTAGCATAAAAATACTTAGAAATATGTTTAACATGCAAATATGTTTTGCATGATCTCTTTACTGAAACTATAAAAGTACTGCTGAAATTAAAAAAAAAAACAACTTCTAAATAAAGGAGGGGATATTATCATGTTCATGAATTGAAGAACCAATATTATTAGAGACTGGGGGATTTAGCTCAGTGGCACTGTGGCTGCCTCACAAGCTCAAGGTCCTGAGTTCCATCTACAGTTCCAGGAAAAAAAAAAGAACCAATGTTATTAATGTGTCATTTCTCTCCAAACTGATTGATATTCTGTATAATACCAGCAAACTTTGTTCTTTAACAGAAATTGATATGATGGTTCTAAGTATTTATTCATCCACTCAAATACATTAGGACTGTGCCAAATATTTGGATACTACTAATAGATACACTGGGAATATGTACACCAGTTTTAACTTTTTCTGAATCAAGAAAAGTTTTATTTATGTACACATTAAACAAATCATAGCATCAAAACCACTCATCAGGATTCTAGCCAGCCTAAGTTTCCTCAATACAGGAAACAGATGGTCAAAATAAATAAGTAAATAAAAATGGCCATAGTTAACATGGAAGACAATGTAGTGATGCTAGTATATTTTTAATTTGGGTAACAATCTGTATTGTCATAATCATTTGGAAGAAAAACCTCACATATCAATGAATGTTTCAACTTTCTGATCCAATATTAATTCCTAAGGTCTTTGTTGTTTTTTGTTTTTGTTTTGTTTGTTTTTGCATTACTAGGGATTGGACCCAGAGCCTTCACACCGAGATACACCCCTTTCTCTTTTTATTTTGAGACAGACTTGCTAATTTGCTCAGGCTGGGCTCAAACATGCCATCCTCCTGCCTCAGCCTTCCAGAGTCCTGGGATTACAGGCATACATCACTGCACCAGGGTTCATTCTTGAACTTTCTATTTTAAAATAATTACCCCAGAAGTTATAAAAACAATACAAAGGGGTCTTATGCACTTTTCACCAATTTTTCCTTAATAGTTGTAACTATAGTACAATGTCTAAAGCAGAAAGTTGACATAGGAACAAAGCACAGAATTAATTTAGCATTCACTAGTTTTACATAAACTCATTAGTCTGTGTGTATAATTCTATATAATGCTATCAAATGTGTAGCTTTGTGAAACCACAGCCACAAGGAAGATATACGATAGTCCAGCAATACAAAGATTAGTTGCATTACCCCTTTTGAGTCATACCAACCCTTAACTCCCTTCTTCATTCTCTACTCCTAACCCTGAAAGCCCAAAACTGTTCTCTGTTTCAATAATGTAGTCACTTCAAGAAATTAATATAAATAGAATCATAAATTATATAACCCAATGTTGGCTTTTTTCCCTCAGCATAGCTCAAAAGGCATCCAAGTTGTTGTATTGACAGTCCATTTCTTTCTACTGCTGAGTAGTAACCCATGGTATAGACCACTCTTTAACCATTCATAACACATCTGGGTTGTTTCCAAATCTAGGCTATTACAACAAAACTTGCTATCAATGTTTGTGGGCATATTTTTATGTGGATATAAATTTTCATTTCCTTGTTCAGGAGTACCAAGCTGAATCTGAATTTTATGTAAGTATATGTTTAGTTTGAGAACATCAAAATGAATTATTTCATAATGATGAATTTATAAAAAGAGTCTCATCAAGTTAAGACTGAATTCCTATGATAGGAACTTTACTATGGCCAGAGAGGCCAGGAGTAGTATAGGTTATTTTGCAGATGTCTATTTAAGAAAATGTGAGAATTTTAAATCACCTTTATTGAACTATTACATACCGTTCACCCATTCAAAGTATATATGAAAGTATATAATTACACTTTTAGCATAGTCATAGTTAGGCAAATACCACAGGGCTGAGAGGGTAGTTAATAACTCTTAAACTTGGATACATTCTTTTTTTTATTATTTATTTATTTATTTATTTATTTATTTATTTATTTATTTATTTATGTTTGCAGTGCTGGGGAGTGAACTCAGCA
>NW_022900950.1:25644586-25663711 GCF_012274545.1 Fukomys damarensis
GGTATACAGTACAGTGACATTCATTGTTGGGATCTTGTACCTTTACATGACAGATCTTGGTTCTCATTTTTTCCCTTGTCCCTGCCCTCCCTTCACCCCCTCCTCCCCTCCCTGTTTACAAACACTTCATTTCCATTTTTTCATTTTCTCATATTTTTTATTTTCCCTTATTACCAATCCTCTACCCTTCCTGGCTGTCCATCCAAAAGCAGTGAATTGGCATATTTAGGGCAGAAAAGGGAGTTCATGAAACTGGACCACAAGAAACCAATTAATTTAAACAGAATAATAGAAGTAAAGCAGAAAACTTGTCCAGCATGGAGAACACCACTAGCAGTAAGAAAGATTTATTAAAGCTTCTCTTTTTTTTAACTTCTGTGTTGCTTATATTATATAACATATAATATATATTACATACCTAAAAGATGTGCATTTTTCTCATTTCAACAACTCTGAAATTAGAATATGATTTTGAAGTGATGCTGTATAAATGTCATGTTTTCTGAATGCAGTGCTACTTTTAAAAGTGGTACTATCTGATGTCATCATTATATGAATTTTTAATAATGTAGTGAATTATAAGTGTAGCAAATCTATCAATATATAGTTTCAAGATAAAGTGATCAGAAAGAGGTAATAAAGAGGCTGATGTCCAAGTGGAATAGTAATGGAAATAAATGGCAAAAATGTATGTAAAGGTTGTTACAGTATAGGACCCTGGCAAGTTGGCAAGATTAGGAGCAATAGGACCCTATTTCTTCACCCAGGAACTGCTCTGGAATAAAGTGCTTGACAGTAAGTAGTATTTTAGAACTGCTCTTGTTGCTGTCGCTGCCTTGTGTGTGCCATGTTGTTTCTCCTCTGCCATGCCTGTTTGCCATCCCTGCCTTGGAGCCAGCTGATTTTGGACTGAAACCTCTACAAACTGTAAGCCAAATAAATCTTTTCCCTTTAACTTTTGGTGTCAGGTACTTTTTGCCTCAGCAGTGACAGAAAAGTAACTAACACAGAAATTTGGTACTAGAGAAGTGGGGTCGTTGCTGTGACATTACCTGGCCATGTGGCTCAAGAGCCTTTGGAATGGGCTTGTGGGAAAGGATTGAGGAGAGATCCAGACATGTAGGCTGCAGAAGCACAGCTGGAACGCCTTAGGCTATTTTGAGTGGGAGATTCTGGTCAGAGCTCAGAAGACTAGAAGGCCAGTAAGGGCTCAGGAGGTTTCTGCTGGAAAGAAGGACTGCACTAGCTGCTGGGCTCCAGAAGATGTGTGTTATGGCTTGACAGAAAGTTTGTCTGCATTTTGCTCACGTTCAGAGAATTTATGGAAGATTCAGAGCTACCAGTTGAAGAAGTAGAGCTGTAATGCCTTAGGCCATTCTGTATGGGAGATTCTGGTCAGAGATCAGAAGACCAGAAAGCTTATAAACCCAAGCTGGGAAGGTTTCTGCTAGGAAGGACTGCATTGGCTATTGGACTCCAGATGATGTGTTATGGCTTGGCAGAAAGTTTGTCTGCATTTTGCTCATCCAGAGACTTTGAGATTAGGAGTGGTAGACTAATTCTGCAGAAGAAATTTCAAGGCAGTCAAATATTGAGGCAGTGGCATGGCTACTGTTGGGGGCTTTTAGCCAGATCTATGTGGAGAATCAAGAAAAAAGAGCCCAGCAGGATGATTAAAATGTTTTGAGTTTGGCCAGAGATGAAGCTCCAATAAAACTGTGGACTGCAAAAATAGAGCAGAGGAGATCTTGATTGCTGAGAAGAAAAAGGAAAATAAAAAATGATGGCCTGAGAGTATCACAGGAAGCCAGGCCTCCAACATTTGCAGTCTCACAATTGTAAAGGTGAAAGATTTTGCCTTGAGAAGGAAGCCCCAGAGCACAATGTTCCAGAGTGGCTGCAGCATAGGGAAGTTATTCCAAAATGGCAGCAGCCTAAGGATGTTATTTCAAAATGGTGGCAGCCTAGGGAAGTTGTTCCAAAATGGTCATGTAGGGAAGTTTTTCCTCGGGATTTGGTTCATAGGGATTGGACTCCTACAGCCAAGAGAGAGGGAAGACTGGCTGCTACTGCTCCAGCTGGCAGCAGACCTTGGAATCATCCACCTGGCACTGGTTTTAGGTGCATGCAGAATGCAAGAGTTGTGAGGTTAGTGAGTCTTCCACCCACATTTCAGAAGGCCTGGGAGGCCAGGCAGTGTACCCCTGAGAGGGCAATGTGTGAAGCTGTGAATGTGAAGCTGAAGGTGCAGTGGAAACTCCAGAATTTTGGAGAAACCAGGAGTGTGAATTGTTTGAGAAAAACTCCAAAGGGGGAACAGAGCTACCCCAAGAGAAAAGCCATGGGAGCTACAACCATCTGAAATGCCATAGAAAAACCCTTTGGAGTTCACAACTTGTCACAGATTGCTGAGGATGCTGGAAATAGAGCTGTGGTATTTAATGTTTCCCCTACTGGATTTTGGACTTACTTTGGTCCCACTCCTTTGTATCCTTTTTGTACCTTTTGGAATGATAATGTCTGTCTTGTGCCATTGAATGTTGGAAATGTTTGACTTTCTTTTCATTTGTACAGGGGCTTGCAGCTAAGTTTGTCTTAAATCTCACAGGAGACTTTGGACTTAGACTTTTCAGCAATACTAAAGCTGTTAGAATTTTGACAACTCTTAGAGATGGACTAAATGCCTTTTGCATAAAGGAATGTGCATGAGTCTTTGGAGGTCCAGGGACAGAATGTTATGGGTTGAGTCTAGATGTACCCGCAAAATCTCATTGATCATAGGATTGATCTTGAGTATGTGAAGCTGGGATTGATTCATGATGAAATGCTAGGCTCAAGGGTACTAGGATTAAGGGTGTGAGTGCTAATATAAAAGGGGAAGAGAGAGGCTGTTAACTCTCTTGTTGCTGTTGCTGCCTTGTGTGTGCCATGTTGTTTCTCCTCTGCAATGTCAGTTTGCCATCCCAGCCTTGGAGCCAGCTGATTATGGACTGAAATCTCTACAAACTGTAAGCCAAATAAACTCCTTCCCCTTTAACTTTTGATGTGAGGTATTCTGTCTGATCAATGAGAGAAAAGTAACCAATACAAAGCCTAAATAGACTAAGATAATAGTAAAGTTTATTAAAATGTCTACTACTTTTTATATTCTAGCCTATATTGCCTAATGCTTAAAAGAAGGCTACATTAATTATTAGGCTTGATAATTTTTTAAATTCTTAATTTACTATTTCAGAATTTGGTAATATAGCTTTGAACAGAGGCAAGAGGAAATAAATGAGCACAGCACAAGGAAGATAAATGAGAAAGTACTATTGTAGATAATATCTAGAATAGATATAAATAGTTCCTCCAGTTTACAGCAGTGATAGTGACCAATAATTGATTGGACAGGTTGAATTTCTCAACTTGAAAAGGCTAGTTTGTTCAATTTTGTAAAAGAAACAGTAATAATAAAAAGTTAAAATGAAGGAAGAATAAGAGATTCCACAAAGAACAAATTATGGGTAATAATGCAGGCATATCTTGGTAAATAATAAGCATGTACTAGACTAAAATTTAACAGCTGTTAGCTTACCAATACATTAAATATAGCTGATACAGCTAGGTAACTTGAAGACAACTTTCATAATAAGATCATTTTCAATGCTTTTCTAAGCCATTCTTTTTAGTATGACTTACTATCTACTTCACAATCTCATTTTTTTTTCTGTCAAAACTACTAAATTGTCATATTTGGTTGTATTGTGTGTTCTTTGTCATCTTATGAAATTCTGCATTTCACTTGGTATAATTTTTATAGATGATATTTGGCACTTTAAACTGGCTTTTCAAATTTTTTACAGTAACAAGTCTGAGGCTTACTATGTCTGTTGTGTTTTGGTTTTGTTTTTTTGTTTTTTGGTTTTTTTTGTTTTGTTTTGGTACTGGGGATTGAACTCGGGTCCTTGCGCTTGCAAGGCAGGCCACCGAAATGCTGAGCTAAATCCCTGGCCCTGGTTTTGTATTTTTAAAAGAAAGTTATGGTTATAAGATGATTTGTTTTTATAATGACATAATGGAACTGGCATTGGATTTAAAATGCAGGTAGTATTTTCTAGAAATGAATCAAACCAATGGGAAACCTAGATTAATAAATCCAAATGGCATATCAAGAAAAAAGGAGTATTTTGGAACTATAGTCTATTGGAAGGCGTGGATGGTAAATTGTGATTAATTTCAATTTTAGCTCTTAACCAGGCAGCAGCTTCCCACTCCTATTTTCTAGTCCCTGGGAAGGAGCTGTGCATATGTTTTGGGGGGTTTGTTTTGCTTTGTTTTGTTGTTTTTGGAGACAAAGCCTTGCTACGTTCTTCAGGCTGGCCTCAAACTTGTGGCAACCTTCCTGACTCAGCCTCCCATGTGCTGGGATTACAGGTGTGTGCCACCATGCCCACCTGGGTATGTTTTGTGTCTTGGTCTTAGTTTATGTTACTGGGGTGGGGGCTTAATGTTGCTCATTGTTATTCTGCAAATGAGAGGCTTAGCACCCCACACAGGGCCACAAGAAACCTTAACACAGCACAAAAATAAGCAGACAGAGGAGATGGGAGTGCATAACGAGGCAATGGAAGGAGGAAGGTGAGGACATTCACTATTCGGCAGGAAGCAAAAATATGTATTCTATAATTTGTAGCAGGGGCATGCAGGTGATGCGGACTTGTAATTCCAGCATTCTAAGAGGCTGAAGCAGAAGAATTATGAATTCAAGTACAGACTGGGCAACTCAAAGATGTAACAAGACCTTGTCTCAAGAAAATAAAACAAAGGGGCTGGGGATTTAGCTCAGTGGTGCTGTGCCTGCCTCCCAAGTTCAAGGTCCTGAGTTTGATCCCTGGTACCACAAAAATAAAATAAAATACAAAAGGGCTAGAGGTAGAAGTGTAGCTCAGTGTGTAAGCAGGCCTTAGGTTCAACCTGAAATACTGCGGAAAAAAAAAAAAGTTTGTGTTGTGATTTTTGTGTGTCCATGACAGCTAGCTTAAAGGGAAAATAGTAATAACTCTGGCCATTATTTTTGCCCTGTAATTAATGGATGCTAAAGAGACAAACACAACATTTAAAATAATAGAACAGAAGATGGCAATAAACTACAAATCAACCTATCTGAGATTCAGAATGCAGACACTGGAATGTCACAACTTGGGGAAGAAAAGAAGGAGGAAGGCAGATCCCTAGGACCCAGGAAGTATCTGAAGGGAAAATTGAAGCCTATAGAGAAAGTGAAGAAACAGACCTCAATGCAGAAAAAGGAAGAACTGTACTTTCTCCCCAGTTCCAGGCATGAGAGAGGAGGATCAAATCTAGAGACAGAGTGAGGATGAATGACTCCAGAGGCCTCCAGGGAGAAACACAACAGTGAAATGGAGCAGTGGATGCTGCACACTACAACAGCTGGTGAGTGATTCCAGCCTGAGGGTTTGACATGTGCCCTGGAGACAGTGCTTGGCCAGATGCCATTTTAGGGAGGGACCAAATGAACCTGGGACTCAGAGCTGCTATGGGTTGGCTTAATCTCAGAGCTGACAATGTTGAAATCCCACCATGCCTGGATAAGGGACAACCACAAGAGATGTCCAGGGTCAGGGAGCTGAGGTTAGGCTGGCAAGAGACACCAAGAGCACTGTAGACCAACAACTCAGACCCCAACCCCACAACCAGAGGCCAGGGTTAGCGTGAACTTCTATGGAGTTAAAAGCACCAGAATCAGTACCTTGCCCTGTTCCTACTGCAAGCTTGCTGGGATCATCCAGCACAGACCTGGTCTCTGTCTACCTCCTTTGTATACCACTGTCAACAGAGACACACTCTGAGTTGGACACCACCACAAAACTGTAGACCCCAGAAGATAACCACAGGCTTGAAATCACAGAGAAATCTTTATTTTTTCCCTTTGCTTTGATTTTTTTTCCCCCTTGATTGTTTTTGGTTTTTATGAATATAAACATTATTTTTAGTTTGTTTTGTTTTGTAGTTCTTTTTGTTTTTTCCTTCTTTCACCCTGTCTTCACCAGTTTTCCAAAGCTTGGGTAATTTTCCTTTGTTTTTCAGCTTCACTCCTAATATCTTTCTCTTCTTTCATTTCTACATTTTTTCCTCTTATCCTTTTTAAATTTTCTCACTGAAGGTAGAATTGCTTTATTGAGGTGATGTTTACCATGCATAATTTTCTGACTGGTTTTTAACTTTGTTATATAACTATAAAATCTTGTACCAATGGTTTAAGGTTACAAATTAACAGTTATCACAGTTTGTCATTTTCTACACTGTGCTTAATGCTATTGTGATTACTGATGGTAGTACTTTAGTGAAGACGACATAGTTATTTGTGATCAGCTGTTCTCCCTTGTATGACAATACTGAAATTTTCTGGAGGGTCATAAACAATACCATAGTCCAGTACCAAATAACTAGGTGCTAGGCCAAATGGGCGACAACCTCTCATCCCTAGAAAATTGAAGATCAAAGCCAGCTATGCCTCAAAGACATCTCTGAAAAGTATTCGTTTCCTAAAGAGGTCTTAATACTACTAATAAAGCTTTCCACCATAAGCAATTTACAAGCATCAATGCAGAAAGCAAATTTAAAAATAGAAAATGAGAAAATATGGAAGATACAACCCTAGATCTTCAGCTGACCCAAGGCAAATCTAGGAGACAGTAATATGAAAGTAATCAAAAGCCACTTAGTTGAACTTTCTGAAGTGGTAGCAGCAGAAATAACAAAGCAGATGAATGAGAAAAAAAAATCAGAAAAAATTTCACAGAAAACTAAAGAGATAATGACCATAATGAAGGACACAGTAAGTGAATCTAGAGTAGATACAAATTAAAAAAAAAATATATATATATATATATATAGGAGCTTAAGAAAGTGATGGAAACCACGAAGGCCTAGCATAGGAAAGAATTAAATTCTGTAAAACAGATTCAAACAGATGCTCAGATTAAAAATTCCATTGAAAGTATACACAGAAGAATCAACATAACATGAAGATAGAATATCAGATCTAAAAGATAAATTTGCAGTTATCAGTCATCAAGTGAAAGACTTAAAAATAACAAAGGACCATGGAAATTGATCTAATAGCTACTAGATGATGCAAGTAAGGCTAACATGAGATTAATTGCAATCAATAAAAATTAAAAGCACAAAGGACATTTTTTTAAAAAGCCATTCACAGAAGTAATTGCAGAATACTTCCCAAGTATGGAGGGAAAAAAAATTGACATACAGACGAGTGAGGAATATAGAACTCCAATTAGCCATGATCAGAAAAAACTACAGCAAGACATATAGTAGTCAAGATTCCAGAAATTCAAAGCAGGGGTAGCTATTCTATTCACAAAGTGAATTAAAAACCAAGACTGATCAAGAGACAAAGAAGGTCACCACATACTTGTTATGGGAACAATCCAAGAGGAGATAAATCAATCATAAATATATATGCACCAAATACCAGTGCTCCCACCTACATAAATCAAACATTAATGGATATGAAAATCAGAAAAGCACTAATACAACTGTAATTGGGCACCTCAATACACCATCACAAATAGAGCAACTAGACAAAAAAGCAACGAAGAAATATCAGAGCTGAACCAAGCCTTTGAACAAGTGGACTTGGTAGATATCTATAATGTTCCACCTTACAACAACAGAATACATACTCTTCTCAGCTGTACACAGGATATTCTCCAAAATAGACCACATACTAGCTCACAGAACATGCTTAAGTAAATACAAAGGAACTTCAATTATCCTATGTATATTATCAAACTATAGTGCAATGATATTAGAAATCAATAGCAAAGAAACCATAAAAACTATATAAAAACATGGAAATTAGGTAACACCCACCTGAACAATCAATGGGTCACAGATGAAACTAAGGAAGAAATTAGACAGTTTCTACAATTAAATGATAATGCCCATACAACATACCAGGACTTATGGGACACAATGAAAGCAATACTGTGAGGGTAACTTATAGTGGTGGATTTACACATCAGACAATAAGAGCAAGCTCAAATAAATAACCTAATGTTGAAGTTCAAGCTTCTAGAAACAGAAGAGCAAGGGAAGCCCAACTTCATACAAGAGAGTAAATTATAAAAAGCAGAGCAGAAATAAATGAAATGGAGACTAAGAAAACAATACAAAGAATCAATGAATTGAAGAGTCGGTGCTTTGAAAGATTAAATAAAATAGATAAACCCTTAGCCAATTTTTAAAAAAAGTGGGGAGGGCTCAAATCCATGAAATTAGGAATGAAAGGGTGAAATCACAACAGATCCCACAGAAATGAAGATCACCCATACTTACTTCTAGAACCTGTATTCTAACAAGATGGAAAACACAAAAGAAATGGACAGATTCCTAGATACATATGAACTATCAAAGCTGAATCAAGAAATTATGAAAAATTTTAAATCATCCAATATCAGTCAATAAAATTAAAGTAATTCAAAACTATGGACAAAGAAAAGCCCAGGTCCTGACGGATTCACTGCTGAACTCTGTAAGAAATTTAGAGAATATCGAAGGCCACCACTCCTCAAACTCTTTAATGAAATTGAAAGGGAAGCAATACTGCCAAACTCATTCCTGGATGCAAGCATTACTCTCATACCAAGACCAGAGAAGGATCCAAAACAAAAAAGAGAACTACAAGCTAATCTTCTAGATGTAAAAATTCTTAGTAAGATACTGGTGAACACAATGCAGCAGATCATCAACATTATACCTTATGACCAAGTAGGTCATCCTAGAGATGAAGGGATAGTTCAACATATAAAAATCGGTAAATGTAATGTATTACATTGATAGAACCAAGGGGTGGGGGCATGATCATTGCAATAGATGTAGTAAAAGCATGTGACAAATTCCAACATCATTCATGATTTTAAAAAAATTTCTACAGAAAATTGGAATAGAAGGTCTTTATCTCAACCTAGAAAAAGTTATATATGACAAACAGCCAACATCAAAAGAAATGGTCAAAAACTTAAAGCTTTCACTCTAAAACCAGAAACAAGACAAACCTGATCATTATCACCACTCCTATTCAATATAGTTCTAGAAACATTAGCCAAAGCAATTAGACAAGAGAAATAAATAAAAGGAATAAGGAAAGGAAAAGAAGTTAAATTATTATTTGAAGATGACATGATACACTATATTGAAGACCCCCCAAAACTCCACCAAAAGATCCCTAGAATTCATGACAATTTCAATAGTGTAGCAAGATACAAAGTCAACACGTAGAGCAAGGTGTGGTGGTACACGACTGTAATCCCAGCCCTTGGGAGGCTGAGGCAGGAAGATCACTGTGAATTCAAGGCCAGTCTAGGTTACACAGTAAGTTCAAGGCCAGTTTAAACTACATAGTTTGTTTGACATGAGTCAAACAAACAAATTCAACTCTCAAAAATCAATAGCATTCCTGCACACAAATAACAAACTCACTGAGAGAGAACTTAGGGAAACCACTCTTTCACAGTAGCATCAAGAAAAATGAAATATTTAGAAATCAATCTAATGAAGGAAGTAAAAGAGCTTTACATTAAAAACTACAGTACTCTGAAAAAGTAGATTGAAGAAGGTATCAGAAAATGAAAATATATCACTTGTTCTTAGATAGAACAAATATAGTGAAAATGGCCATAGGTCCAAAACTGTTATACAGATTTAATGAAATTTTGATCAAAATACCAATAGCATACCTCACAGAAAAAACAATCCTAAAATTCATTCGGAATCAGAAGACACCTACAATAGCAAAAGCAATTCTGAGCAACATGGGCAAGGTAGGGGGCATCACAATCCCTGGCTTGAAATTATACTATAAAGCTACTATAATAAAAACAGGATGGTATTGGCAAAAAAACAGATTTGAGGATCAATGGAACAAAACAGAAGATGGAAAACAACTCCAAGCATACTCAGCTACTTTATCATTGACAAAGGGCCCAAACACCTTCGCTAGAAGAAAGATAGCATCTTTAATAAATGGTGCTGGTAAAACTTGACTTCCACATACTGAATATTAAGTCTAGACCCATATCTCTCACCATGCACTGAACTAAAAATCAAAATGGATCAAAGATCAAAATATGAAATTCAATATTAAAACAAAAAAAATCTTCTGGAAGACAGAATAGGTAAAACTCTGTAAGACATACATATAGAAACAGACTTTTTTAAAAAACAAAACCCCAATTTTTCCCCAACAAGAAAAATTACAAAGAACCAACAACTAGGATCACATCATATTAAAGCTTTTGCACAGCAAAAGTAACTACCAGCAAAGTGAAGAGACACTCAAAGTATGTAAAAAAAATAAATTTACAAGTTACTCAACAAAAAACTAAATAAAAAGTACTAAAAAAACTAGTTTGCCCCCCAATTTAAAGACCCAATCCAAATGTCCAAAAATGGACACGTGAAACGATGAGATACTTCTCAGATGAAGTACAAATAGCAAATCAATACATGAAAAAATGCTTAACATCACTGGTGATTTAAGAGATGCAAACTGAAACAACACTGAGATTCCACCTCATTCCAGAAAGAATAGCTATTATCAAGAAACCAACCAATAATAAATGCTGATGAGGCTGTGAGGGAAAAGGAACCCTTCTCCACTATTGGTAGGAGTGTAAATTGGTACAACCATTATGGAAATCAGTATGAAGATTCCTCAAAAAATTGAAACTACAGGTTCCATTTGACTCAGCTATTCCCCTTCTAGGTATCTTTCCAAAAGAGTTAAAAGCATCCTACCACAGCAATATATGCATGCCCATGTTCACAGCAGCACAATTCATAATAGCTAAATCTTGGAAACAGCCCAAATGGCCATCAGTGGATGAAGGGATAAATAAAATGTGGTATTTATATATAATGGAGGACTACTCTACCATAAGGAAAAATAAACAAGACATTTTTAGGTTAGGGATGCACCTAGAAATCATACCTTTTTTTTTTTTTTGTACCGGGGCTCGAACTCAGGACGTTGTGCTTTCCAGACAGGCATGGTGCCACTGAGATCCCCAGTAAGACCATACTTTTAAGTGAAATAAATCAAACATACATGTTTAAATATCACATTGTTTCTCTTATGTGAAAAGCCCAAAGTATACATAAAGATCAAAATGAATGACAGATATTAGGAAGTAGGAAGAATATATTCAAAAGAGAAGGTGAAGGGGCCAGGGATTTAGCTCAGTGGTTCGGTGGTCTGCCTTGCAAGCGCAAGGACCCGAGTTCAATCCCCAGTACCAAAAAAACAAAAAACAAAACAAAACAAAAGAGAAGGTGAACAAAGGAGGGGAAATAAGGAAGACAAGGGAAGGGAAAGAATAGGAATTTTTTTTAAAGATTAAAAAAAGAATGGAAGGAAATAAAATAATAGAACAATTTCAAGGATGACTTAGTTGTATACATGTAAAAATAGCTTACATGGGACTCACAGGAAGCAGAGTGGGCAGTAAGAACCTTGTTCTTCCAACACTGGTTGCTGAGAATAGTCAGTGACCACTATTACAGGTCCCTCCCCCTCCACTAAAGTGATTTTCAAAAGAGCTAGAACTTTTTCCTGCTCTTGCTTTCATTTTTCTTCTTTACCCAGCTGGGGAGCCAGATACTTAAGAACTGGGATATTCAAAGAAATGGCACATACAGGGAAATTTAAGAAATTCAGCACAACTGCAGGCACAGTGATGCATGCCTGTAATCCCAGCATTCCTTTTGGTAGTCTGAAGCAGAACTGCCATGATTTCAAGGCCTGCCTGAATTAAATAGGGAGACCCTGTCTCAAAAAACAAACAAATGAAAACAAACAACAGCAACAGTAACAACGAAAATCCAAAGGTTGAGGGGGTCAGCACACAGAAGACCTGAGAAGGTCTTATGTTTACAGTTCAGACTGATCCTGGGCAGAAGACAACCCATGAAAAAAATCAAAACAATGAGAACAACAAAAACCTAAAAAAGGGAGAGAATCTGGTTTATAACTTTATGATTAGATTGAAATGTTTAGTTTTCAACAACAAATTAAAAAATATACAAGGAAACAAGAAACCATGGCCTAATCAAAGGAAAAAAATAGATCAAGAGAGAGCAACCCTGGGAAAGACCAAAGACTTTGAAACTAATGTTTTAAAGATGCTCAGAGAACTAACAGAAGATGTGGTGAAAGTCAACAAAGTGATTTATGGAAAAAAAATAGAAATATAAATAGAGTTAAAAAACCAAACAGAAGTTCTGAAGTAGAAAAGTACAATAACAAAATAAAATTTGAAAGGAATTAAAGAGCAGATTTGAGCAGGAAGAAGACAATCATTAAACTTGCATTAAGTCTGAGGAAAAGTAACAAGGTTAAAGAAAACAAGAAGAGCTAGTGTGGCATCGTCAAGTGAACCAAAATACACATTATGGGAGCCTCATTTAAGGACAAGGAGAAAGAAGCAGAGAGATTATTTGAAGAAATAGCCAAAAAATTCTCAAGTTTAATTAAAGACTTGCCATAAATATCCAAGAAGCTCACTGAACTCCTTGTAGGATGTAATCAAAGTGATCCAAACTTGAGCCAGGTGCAGTGATGCTAGCTACTCAGGAGGCTTAGGTGGGAGAATCACTTGAGCCAGCAGTTCTAGATCAGTCAACAAAGGCTACTAGGGAGAGAAGGAGAGAGGGAGGGAGGGAGGAAAGAAAGGAGGGAGGGAGGGACGTAGAGAGAAACAAAGAGAGAAGAGACGCTCCCACACTGAGACATTAGTCTGTGAAAGCTAAAAAGAGAACCTTGAAAGCAGCAAGAGGTGACTCATATACAAGGGATCCCCAATAAGATTATCAGCAGATTTCTCAAAACTTTGGCAGCCAGAAGGCATTGAGATGCTTTATTCAGGGCGTTGAAAAAAACAAACAAAAATTAAAGTCAACTAAGAATCCCACATCTAGAAAAATGTCTTTCAAAACTGAGATAGTGGCCAGGCCAGTGTAGTGGTATATGCCTGTAATCCCAGCTACTTGGGAGATTTAAAGCAGGAGAATCACAAATTCAAGGTCAGTGTAGGTAACAACTCATCTAGAATCTCTCAAAATAAAAGGGCTGGGTATAGCTCAGTGATATGGTGCTTGTCCTGAGGCCCTGGGTTCAATCCCCCATACCACGGAAGAGGAAAAAAGTGAAGGATAAATTAAGACATTTCCAGATGAACACAAATTGAGGGAGTTCATTATCACTAGACATGTCTTGCAAAAAATACTAAGGGAACTACTACAGATTGAAAGAACACTATAGATAGTAATTTGAAATCGTATGAAGAAATAAAGATTTCAGTAAATACATGATTGATCATTAAGCTGGTATTATTCTAACTTGGTTTTGAAACTCCACTTTTTAATTTTTATATATTTAATAGACTAATATACAAGCAAAATGTTATATATACAATGGAATACTCAGCCTTAAAAATGAGAAAAATTCTGACATATGCTGTAACACGGATAAAATCCGCAGGGAGCTCCTAACTGGTGGTTCAGTGGGCCTCACTATGTACTCCCAAGCTTTAAGGGTATAGCTAACAAAACTATTTGCTAAGAGAAATAAGTCATTAAAAATGCATAATTCCACTTACATTAGGCAACTAGAGTAGTCAAATTCATAGTTAGAAAGGAGATGAAAGAAGGGAAGAATAAAGACTTATTTAATCAGTAGAGTGTTTTATTCTCATAGGGTGAAGAGTTCTGAAGATCAGTAGGAATGATGGTTATGCAACAGTGTGAATGTACTGAATTTTACACTTAAAAGTAGTTAACATAGCCAGGTATGACGGTGCATGCCTTTAATCCCAGCACTCAGGAGGCTGAGGCAAGAAGACTGCTGAGTTCAAGGCAAACCTAAACTACACAGTTAGGCCCTGTCTAAAAACAAAAAAAGTTAACATGGTAAAAAATTGCGCCATGTGTATATTGCCATAACAGTAAAAATCCACAGGAAATGTTATTAGAATAGAGATCCATAAACTATACAGCTAGGGATTACACTGAATTGTTCTCATGACTCCAGTTGTTAGGGAAGGCTTCCCTGAAGACATGATATTTAAACTGGAATCTAAAGAGTAATTTCTAATTTAATCAAAGAAAAGAGAAAAATATTTGTAGCAGAGAAAAAATGTACAACCAATAGTAAAAGAACCAATTCATTACACAGTTCAAGGCAGATTATGCATACTAACCTCAAAAGAACTACCTTCAAATTCAACAACAACAAAACAATCTTCACAATTAACTCAGTTTGAATTTTATGTTTGATAATTTTCTTTGCAATTAATTTGAAAATAGGTTTAGTTTCTATGGTTTCATACGAATCAAAAGATAAATGATCTATTGTATGTGTGCACATGTGTATGTGTGCACTAGGATTCAACCCTAATGCTCAAGCATGTTAAATTAAGCGATGCTCTACCACTGAGCTATACTCCCAGCCAAATTATATACATTTGAGGTTATACATTTAGCATTCAAATAACTAAATTAACATAGAACTGTCTATAGCAATCTCACCAAGGAATGGTAAGAACTCTTGAAATAAGTGGTTCTAGTTTACTGCAAGAAGCAAAAAGAACACATTTTCAGGAAAGTTAACCAGGAGTTACAGGCTGGAGAAATTCCAAAATTAATTTATGTGCAGGCTGAATTTAAGATTGACAAAACATGGCAAAATGGTGTGTAAACTAGAAAAAGGTTTCATTTTAGGTTCATATTTGTCGGGGCCCAGTCATGGCCCACTGGAGTGACATTTGGTGTGTGTAAACTAGAAAAAGGTTTCATTTTAGGTTCATATTTGTCGGGGCCCAGTCATGGCCCACTGGAGTTTGACATTTGGAAAATAACTTCTTCCTGTATAATTAAGGCATCAACATTTGCTACTCTTCAAGGAAACTGTTTGTTAAGCTGGTTTTGACTCTTTCACCCTGACATAACAGGAAGCTCGTTAGCCGAAGATCTGATGTTATCAGTAAGAGTCAGGAAATCTGGTCTTTGAAAAACAATGACTTGGTGTTTTTTGTTGTTGTGTGCCCTTAAAAGCTTCCTGTTGCTGTGAACCTATAAAAGGAGCTCTTTCTGTGAAATAAATCAGACTTCTCTTCGTCTCCACTCAGGCTGGAGTGTTCTTTCCTTTCTCAATCCTCACTCCCCGACTCAGGCTTGTTCGTGTTGTGACGGCTGGACCGCCACACGTATTCCAAAATTCAGAGTTCTTTTCTTTCAGGCAAAGAATAACACAACTATTAAGATCCAATGTATCCTGTGAGAGTTGAAGGCACAACCAGTTCCTAACTGAAGCTGACCCACAAAATTGCCTAGAAAAGCTGAAAAAAAAGGTATATGTATGTGTCCATTATACACCTCTATGCATATCCTTAATGTAGACAAAGAGTTCGATTTTTCTTTATTAATACATTTCCCACAGCTGCATCTCTGGAGAAGGGCTTTCAAACAATAGCCTAAAATATGTTTGCTAATCACTTAGAAATAAAACATGAAAACCACAAAAAGAAACCAGTAGGCTGAATACAAAACATTCCAAAGCACTTTAAGAAAATTGACTTTAATAGCTGTAAAAGACAAAATCCAATCTATATTTTATATAAATTTGGTTCCAAAATAAAAGGTTTATCTAATCCACTCCTTTGATAATTATTTATCAAGGTACCTTACATCATTAAATTCTGGTCTTAGTGATGGGACCAAAAGTCCCCATTCTTTTCGAGCTTATACTAAATTGAGGCATAAAGATGCCATAAACAATATAAATGAGGGCCAGGGATATAGCTTAGTGGTGTCACCGCCTGGCTTGCAAGAGCAAAGTTTCAAGTTCAATCCCCAGCACCAAAAACAAACAAAAAAACAAATAAATGAGGAATATGTTAGGTGACAATAGGGCCAATGAAGTGCATGGAGAGTATAAGAGGCTGCGATTTTAGTAATTACAGACTCTACAATATTGAAGCAAGTTCAAAACTGCATCACCAGTTCAACGGGGATAAGTTTACAAAATAAACATCACCAAAATTAAATAAACTTTCCTCTTTTTGCAGGGGAGTGGAGTGGAGTTCTGCGGATTGAATTTAGGGCCTTTGCACTTAGCTGTATCCCCAATTTAAAATTTAATTTTAAAATGCTTATTAGTGCATGTTTTCAGTACATAATAGTTACATTCAAATCACTAAGTTGCCCAAGCTGGACTTGAACTTGCAATTATCCGGCCTCAGCTTCGCAGGGTACAAGCATGTGCCACCAAGATTGCCTCCCAAGTTACTACTTTGTTATTTTATAATTTCAAAATGAGCTTGTGAAATTATAGTTCAAAAGATGTTCAAGTCCAAAGGGTTGGCAAGTACTGTGTTAGTTATTATAAACTGATCTTGGGCCTCATCCTCTAGATCAGTTGTTCTTATGGAAGAACCAGAACCCACTGTGCTCCTAAGGGGAAAATCTGGCATTATTTGGAGACATCTGATGGTCATAATTGGGGAGATGTTATTGGCAACAAATGGGTAGAGGCCAGCAATGCTGTGGAACCTTCTACAATCCATAAGACACCCCTCACAATAAAGAATTATCTGCCCCAAGTATCCACAATGTTGAGGTTGAGAAACTCTAGAGTAGTGTGGCTTAACTGTGGCATATGTGTTACTGTGTTTGTCTTTAAAGACAAAGGGTATTAATGTAGAGTTGTTTCTAAACTAAAACCTCAGTATTCAGGTTTAATTGCAGTGTTGGCACTTTGCAATAAAAAAGTGGGTTTTGGGTTGCAGTTTGGCACTGGGTTCACCCTCGCTACTGTAGAGAGAGAAGAAATAATCATATGAATGTGCTGAGCGCTTTATTATGGGAGTGTTGTTCCTTACCATAGTGAGAACTTGAGTGAGAACAGGAAAAAAGTTAAAGAGCAGATGGTGTTTTAACTTTGCCTGAGAAGAATAAGAGTGAAGATTACAGAAAGATGGAGCATATGAGCGAATGGGTGGGGCACATTAACAGGCAGCCTCCAAAGGAATTCGAGGGTTCCTAGATGCTTCGTTTATCCTTTATTTGCATGAAAATTTTATGTTTCCATGCATTAAACCTACTTAATGTGAAACCACCACACTGTATAATTTCAAAGGATCATATTGCCTTCTGCAAGAAATTTAGGTCAAGGGCTGGGGATTTAGCTCAATAGTGCTGCTGCCTGCCTGGTGAGAGCAAGGACCCAAGTTCAATCCCTAGTACTGAAAAGAGGAAAAAAAAAAAAAGAAAGAAAGAAAGAAAGTTAGATCAAGACAGTGTGATCCATTGGAAAGATCATCAATCTAGGATTCATCTCTGACTCAGTAAGTTGAAGGGGGAGAGAGAGAATATCTGGACTAGCCTGGAAGGCTCCCTCCGTGAATGAAAACAAATAGCCTACTTGTCTCTAAAACAGTTTCTACGTACTGTATATGGTCCTACAGTTAATCCGATTTACATCCAGAAAAAGGCCACAGTCTTACATTTTCATCCTTGCAAATGTAGTTCTCATGCCTGAAATAGTCCCACCTCACTTTCTAAAATTCTATTTATCCTGTTATTTTCTTTTAAAAAATCAGATTAAATTTATGTACAACGAATAGCAGACCATACATGTTTATATTTGGTAGGTTATAATGTGCATTGCCACGCAGTCGCCACTGCTAACAAGATTGCCGCCTTCTCCTACACAGTTTCTCCCTGCAGTACCTGGATGGACCCCGTACTTTCCGTCCCAGCACTCAGCCCTGGGCTCACTGCGGTTTATGGCCAAACTGCCCCGGCCCATGTTCTGCTCCACATTTCCCGCATCTAGTATGCCTGCCTCAGAAGTCCTCAAACGACAGGTGACCACGGCTGATCGCCCTGGAGTGGACACTAGGTCTGGCTGGACGTTTCTCAAACTGCTGCACTGAATGCCTGGGGCCACACAGGGAAAAGGACAGAAGGCCCCGCCCTCCTCATAGTTTTATTAACCGCACCAGAGGCCAGGCCAGGCGGCCGGCGGCGCGCGGCTCTCAGGAGGGAACCGGGCCCACCGAACCAGCTCCTCGGTACCCTGTCTGACCGGCTCCCGCTTGCCTGCCCTGACCTGGCCACCACTCATTGTTGCACTCCCATTACTGCCCAAGACAGAGACTGAGAAACAAACGGAAGCGCTGTAACAGACCAAAGACCTCAGAGGAAGGAAACAGCCAGGCTGAGCCTAGGGCCGCACTCACCACACGTTCCGGAGGCAGCCAGGGAGCCCAGAGGAGGCGGAAACGCGTGTGCGCAGGCGCAGATCTCCATGAGAGCGCCCCGCGGGCGGGGTACGGAGCCCCAGAGTTTTCTTTAGGACGCGCACCTGGTCTCTGCCAGGGATATGGCTCCCTCTCCAGGGGATTAGGGCTGAGCCGCCACGAGGGATAGGGCTTCTCCAGGGATAGGACTCCACCAGGGCCAGGGTTACAGCTAAAGCTCCAGTGTGGCTAGATCTCTTCCGGACTAGCGGGGACTCCACCAGGTCTCTAAAGTGTGGCCCTCGAGTGGGGGCAGGAGTAGAGTTCAATTATCAGGTTTTGGGGTACTGGAGTCTCCTTCTGTAGGTGATGTCTAGATTCTTTCTCTCCCGTGGAGTTGAATGAAACAAACTGTGGCAAAGTTTCGCATTTATTAAAGGTAGGAAAAAACAGGCGCTGCAGAAAGAGTTTGGGCCAAATAAAAGTAGGGAGAAGGGGAGGAGAAAAAATACAGCCTACAGAGTAGTATGGGCTTTCGTGAAGAGAAACAGCAAATGCTTAATAGTGACTGTCTGTTTTATATTTCCTATCCTGGAATCACGTCCAGGTCATCCTATCAACCTGCTTGAATTCTTGAGAGAAGTCCACAGGCTGGGCTTTGAGAATTGTTCTGTGCTTGTGTCTTGGGATGAATAGTTCACACCTACTTTCCCATCCATTGTTAGCCCTGCCCTGCCTTCCTGCCTCAGAGACATATATCCCTTTAATTCTTTGTGTGTGTGTGTGTGTGTGTGTGTGTGTG
>NW_022900950.1:25664083-25675248 GCF_012274545.1 Fukomys damarensis
GAGAGAGAGAGAGAGAGAGAGAGAGAGAGAGAGAGACAGAGAGAGAGAGAGACAGAGAGAGAGAGAGACAGCGAGAGAGAGAGAGAGAGAGAAGGTTACTTAGCTCACAGTTTGTAGCAGTTTCAGTCCATAATTGGTTATCCCCTTAATTTTTTATGGGGTGCTGAGGGAGTGAAGGGCTCTGTGTTCATATAGCTACTTCTGACTGGAATGGGTATAGATCCTACGTACTGAGATTATGTGGTCTCTACTGTCTTGAGGTTTTGTGGCTCACTGCCTGGGTTGAAGAGGGGGAAAAACCACCTAGAAGACAATGAGAAAAAGAATTAGCACTATTGAGCTGTCTGGTGGGAGAAACACTATTAAATTGGGGATGTACAGCCCAAATGTGAGAAATAGGTCAGATTTCCATACTTTCTTTGGAAAAGAGTATGTCAAAGAGAGATGTCAATTAAATTATGGGGAGCCCAAGAGTCATGGCCTTAGCAAGGTCCTGTTTACTTATCTAGAGCATCTTGCATTTTGAAGCTGAATCTCAGGGATTCCAGGGGTTTGCAGAAATAGCTTTTTCCTTTTGAGTGGTCTTTTCTTCAGACAGGTCAAGTGGAGTTGGCTTTAGCCTACAAAGGTGACCCCTTTCCTTTTGGTCTTAATTGGCCTGCAGGTGGCCCTTCTTTCCAAGTTTTAGTGAGAACTTGGCCTCCAGGGCAGACCCCCTTGGCCAGGAGCTAGTGGGACTGTTCCTATACAGTTGGATAGTTTGTTTTTCTTGACCTGGAGTAATAAAATATTGTAAGAGTCTTGTGGTCTCTGGATCTCTGGATAGAAATGGCCTCCCATATAATGTCATAAATGGACTCATATTTAGCCCAGTTTTTTGGGGAGTTTCAAACCCTCATGAGGGATATTGCCAGTAATTGCAGCCAGGACTCAGATGCTTCCTGGCAAAAGTTTGCCAGACATGGCTTTAGGGTCTGGATGGTTTTCTTGACCTTTCCAGAAGACTGAGGTCTCCATGTAGAATGGAGGTGGTACTTTTTTCCTAAAGCCTTTGCTACACTCTGAGTTATTTGGGAGGGGGAAAAAGTTCATTGTCACTCTGAAGGGACTGGAGAATGATTTCTTTGAGGAGCAAGTAGACTACCTCTATAGTCTTTTCTGAATGAGTAAGAAAGGACTCAATCCAACCCATAAAATCGTCAATTAGGACCAATATCTGTCCTAATGGTGGCATGTGAGTCAAATCTAATTGCCTGTCCTCCCCAAGGTATGTCCCCTACTCTGTACAGGTTCTAACAAAGTAGGTGGTTTGGGTTTGCCAAGGTTATTGTAGACTCAGAGTGGCCAAGCTTGGCAGACCTGTCAGGAGGTTGCTGCTAGTCTTAGTCCTGTGAAAATTCAAGTGATCATTTTCCATGTAAAAATCTCTTCCCTTATGGAAAGAATCATAGAGTTTTTATAGCTTTCCACTATGTCTGTTGAGGAAGGACCAGCTTGTTTCCTAAATGCCACCAGAGTCCCATGTTAATTCCCCCTTGTCCTAAGGCTCATTTATCATCCTGACGAGTGAGTACAGATTGATATTACTGGTTCATTACAAACTGGGGGGGGGGTTGAGGATTAGGCTCAGTGGCGCTGCACCTGCCTCACAAGCATAAGGTCCTGAGTTTGATCCCCAATAGCATGTGCACACACACACACACACACACACACACACACACACACACACACACACACACAAACTGGGAATAAGGCTAAGGTCTTGAGGGGCGATACATTTACTCTGATAATAAAAACTTTTGTGCTTTGTTCAAGGCAGTAGAAAGGGAAATCATTTTTTTTAAAACCCTGAAAATTTTTTAAGAACAAGGATAGATCTACTTTTGTATGCTCACAATGTAGGGGTCTGCTAACAGATGTGTCAAAGCCTGGGCATCTGAGGGTGCTTGAGGGCACCTGAGGTCACAACTGTATCATTTGGCACAGGTGCAAGAGAAACTTTATTATAATAATAATGAATCAGCATGGACGACCATGCAAATACCACATGGCTGTGCAAGGTTGGGTGGCTGTTTTGTCTTACTATGTCTCAGAAAAACTGATAGCAGCCACTATAAGTGGTATGCTGTAAAATTAAATTTTGGTTCCTGCTTTCTTGTGATATCTGCTCCATGTGCATTCTTTTCCTTGGGGATCTCTTCTGACCAGGCCCCTCTTCAGCCTACTGGCCCTGACGCATGGCATAGTCCAACACAACATGGTCAGGTGAGTGTTTCCATGAAGCATTTGCAGAAGTAAAAAAGTAGCAATTTTCTTAGCAGGTTGGAAATCTCCCTAGAACTGGGAGGCAATCCATCTGACACCTAGAGATCATACGGGCCTTGGAAATGCTGGAGACACACATTCCTGTCCCTCACAGTGACTCAGCAGGAGGATAACTTGGTTGTTTTTCAGTCTCTTTTACTGTGTGAAACAGGAGGCAGAAGGCCTTGTCCAGCTGGTGGACTAATTGCAGTGAATCAAAGATAGCTGGGAGTAATGCATGGCAGCTGTCGAGGCCATGCTGAAGGAAGTTAAAGGGCTAAGTCTCATGCACCAGTAGAGCCCCCTGGTATTCCAGGCATGATCCACTGTCCAAGAAAGGGTGGAAGTAGAATAGCCCTTGATCCAAGAGGGAGGCTTAGGGAGTTCACTTAGTTCTACCTGCCACATGACTTATAAAACCTACTCAGCTATGGAGCTGCAGGAATAAACAAAACAATTGAAGAAAAGAGTGGGTGAGACAGTGCCTGCATGACTGCTACTACTCTGGAATGAAGGAGCTGACAACATAGAAGTAAACCCATGGAAAATAGCTCAATTAGCCAGCATAGCCCATACTCTCTCATGCACCACATTTTTCAGGGTGCATAGAGGCTGGCCTGAGGAGCAGGTAACTAAATTGGCTAATGACGAGCAGTCTGCATGCTTTGACTAAACCCAAACAAAATGGACAAGCTATCTGGACTTGGTAGGTGTGCTGCACGAAATTGGCATGTAGCAGATGATATTTGCTGCTTGCTATAGTATCCCTGATGAAGAGTTGCTCGCAGCACATGTGAAAGATCTAGTCCTGGCCAGCAGCCCAGCTGGCACATTTGGCACAATAGTGGCATCCCTACTAGCTCCTTTTCGATATCATCCGATTCATGATGCAGTGGATACCTTGGTGCATCTTGGCAACACAGAAGTGAAGCACTAAGGTAAGGTGAGACCAATAAAAATCAAGCCGCCAAAGGAGAAAAAACAAGCAGCCTTGGGAGATCAAGACCAAACCTATAGGGGCAGGTGCTTGGTCCTTTGAAGGTAAGTCAATGCCATATCTGGGCAGTTCTGTTAGCAGCTGGCTTAGATGCAGAGAAGCTGGAGGAGCAGCCCTTAGTTGTGTTGCTGCCTTTGTGAAAGCAGTTGTGCCCTGACCGCCAATACTGGCCCATGGACCCAAAGGGAAAGGCAGCCCCATGTAGCAAGATGAGCTGAGGCTGGTGGCATTTTACCCAAACTAGGAGACAGGCCAAGGTACCTGGTTGCTAGGGACACCAGGAGACTGCAGTCTACAGGTGAAATTAACTATTTGTTGGTCCCCGAAAAATGTGCAGTGTGTGCATTGGTGGATAGCACAGCTGAGTCAATGCTGATCTACGGCAACCCAGACTGTTTCACAGGACCCACTACACACATAGAAGGGTATAGAGATCACTATACTGTGGTCTGGAAGGGCAAGGAGACTTGGGCTTTGGGTGTTTACCCCTGTGTCCCTATGATGTTTGTGTTTCCCCAGTTGCTGAAAACACACTAGGGGTGGACTTACTGATTGGTACCAGGTTAGATACTACACAGGGAGAATTCCATTTGTGGATTCATGTGATAAAATGTCCGAGGACATCCCCATCATGCACCATTAACTCTCCTGCAGGCAACATGGGTTATGTATGTGAAGCAGTACTGGTTGCCTGGGGGACATGAGGAAATAGGACAGACTGATTTGAGGCTGGAAGAAGTAGGGGGATACCCCCTGCACAAATTCCTTTCAATTCTCCTGTTTGGCCTGTGTGGGAGGGAGCCTGATGGGACTTGGAGAATGCCTGTGGACTACTGGGGACTGAACAAAGTGGTTCCTCCATTCCCTGCAGTGGTACCCAATTTTGCTGACTTGACGGACCGGCTCACCCTGATGTTGGGTCAATACCATTAATTGCTATCATACCTGAGAGTCGGTATCAGTTTGCCTTCACCTGGGATGGCAGACAATGGACTTTTCAAGGGTTGCCACAAGAGTATTTTCATAGCTCTACTATGCCATGGCCTGGTGGCCCAAGATCTGGCCACATGGACCATGCAAGGGTTGGTGGCTGTTTTATCTTACAATGTTTCAGAAAAAAATGATAATGGCTACTATAAGTGATAGGCTGCAAAATTAAAGTTTGGTTTCTGCCTTCTTATGATGTCTGGTTCACATGAATTGTTTTTGTTGGGAAACTCTCCTCGCAACCTATTGGCCCCAACACACTGTCACTTGAGTTAAGCTTTACTGGATGTTCTTTTGTTCTGCTCAGGCCATCATGCATATGTATAAATTACCTAAATTTTGTTAGAAGAAAGAAGGAAGGGATCTAGCCCAACTCAAAAGAAAAGAGGGAGGAAGCTCATATGTTCTCTAAAATTGGAGGCTTAACTCCTACCTTCAAAGGTGAGATTTCCCAGAGACCACGAGGCCAGTTGAAAAAAAATTTAAGCAAACATGGCAGAACCTATGTGGCTGAATCATATGACAGATCAAAATGGCTGCCACTCATGTGATGAACCAAAATAGCAAATACATAAACTAAATAGGATGAAAGAATTCCCTGAGAAGGAAAAGACCACCTAGGGGAAGAGTACAGATGTAACTTTGAGAACAAAAAGGAATAAACTGCGGTAGGCCACTATTTAAGCAGAATTATTGTTTCATACCTGTGGAGTGACCAAAAATGACAAAGAGAAGAAAGAAAAGGAGAGACAAACTTGAGGCAAACAGAAAAAAAACTTACCATCTGGAAGGGAGAAAAAATCACAGAGGCCATGCATTCCCCTCCCCTTCTCCCACATGTTGGGAGAAGCAGGAAATAGTTCCCAGCACCGTGAGAAAAGTCACCCCATCCCCAAGAGAAAGAGACAGGGAAAGAAGACAAAAAACTTTGTGGCCAAAGATTTGAGAGACAGAGAGAGAAAGTACCCAAAAGGTCTTACCTGCTCTCCTGGTGATATAGGGCATCAAGTGACCCAAACAAGCAAAATAATCCAAACAAGAGAAATATTATAACTTCCAATCTGCTAGATATTCAAAATGTTAGTTCATGTTCTCTAAAATTGTAGAATGTATTCTAAGAACAATGGAGGTTAAGAGTAGGCAGAATTTATTGAAAGAAAAATAGCTTGTGTTTAAGAGAGACAGAAGGGGTAGCAGAAAGAAGGTTGCCCACCCACCCCACTTCTCAAAGGTGTTTCATTGAGCAAAGCCACAAGATGAAGCAGGTTCAAGGTGGGACAAAACTATAGTCAACTAATAAGATCATAAGTATAATCCCTTAGGTAATATTGATCCAATGGAAAATCACAATGTGGGACAAAACTATCAACCAATAAGATTACAAGTATAGTCACCTAGGTTAAATTGATTAAATGGCAATCAAATGGGGAAGCTATTTGGAGAAAGTACCATGTGTTGCTGAAAATAAAGTATATTCTGTTGTTGGGTGGAATTTTCTGTATATAGCTATTAAGTCCATTTTTTGAGGGGTTGGTTCAATTCTAATACTTATTTGTCCTTTTTTTGTTGAGTTGCTCTAATTATGATAATGGAGTATTGAGATCCCCCACTATAATTGTATTGATGTTTATCTGATCTTTGATGTCCATTAGTTTGTTTTATCAAGAAGAGAGCATTTTGGTTCAGTGCATATATGTTGTTACCTGTTTCTGTTGAATAGGTCCACTAACCAATATATAATGTTCTTCTTTGCCTCTTTTGATCAGCTTTGGCTTGAAATCCACTTTATTTTAAAACAGGATAGCTATTTGTACTTGTTTTGGGGTTCATGTTGCATGGAATATTGTTTCACAGCCTTTGGTTTTTAGTGAAATTGTGTTTTTTTTTTTCCTTGTATACAGCATACCATTGGATTCTGTTTCTTGATTCATTCTGCTATTCTGTGTCATTTGATGGCAAGCTGAGTCCATTTAGTTATAATTAATAGGCATTGACTTTGTCCTGTCGTTGTATTAATTTTCCACTGCTGTTTTGCTTTCTTTCCTTTCTACTTCATTGCTAGTCCTACCTAATGTATTCTTTTTTTAAAAATTTTTTGTCACTTTTAGCTTAACTATCTCCTAAGATATCCTTGAGAATATTTTGGAGGGTTGATTTTGTGGCTATGAGTTTGTTTAAGTTATCTTCATCATGTAAGAATCTTAGTTCTCTATAAATTTTGAAAGATAATTTGGCAGATATCACAGTCTGGGTTGGAAGCTGTTTCCTTTAAGAGTTTGAAATACTTCATTACATGCTCTTGTTCCTTTTAAGGTTTGGGTTGAGAAATCTTTTGTAATTCTTTTTTTTCTCATTAAGTTTATTGGTACTTTTAAAGTATACAGTACAGTTACATTTATCATTGGGATCTTTTACCTTTACTTAACAGGACTTGGTTCTTATTTTTTCCCCATACTCCTGCTCTCCCTTCACCTCTTCCCTCCTCCCCTATTTACAAAGACTTTGTTTCCGTTTTTTATTTTCTCATATTTTTCTGTTCCTTTATTTCCTTTCCCCTTCCCTTTCCACTTCCCCTACACCTTTAGTCCTTTTCTTCCTATTTCACATTGTCAGTTATACAATTTCAATCTTATTTACACTTTTAGTTTTTCACATCAGAGAAACTATTTGGTATTTATACGTGTGTCTTATTTATTTCACTTAAGAGTATGGTTTCAATATGCATCCATTTTCCTATGAATGACTCTAGCTTTTCATTCTTTATGGCTGAGGAGTACTCCATTTTATAGAAAAATCACTCTCCAAATGATGGGCAATCAGGCTGTTTCCAAGTTTTAGCTACTACAGACTGTGCCACTATAAACATGGGTGTGCATATATCACTGTGGTATGATTCTTTTAATTCTTTTGGAAAGATACCCAGGGAAGAGATACCTGCTTCAAATGGAACCACTAGTCCTAGTTCTTTGAAATACTTCCATATTGATTCCCACAGTGGCTGCACCAGTCTGTTTCCCACAATGGGGGAGGGTTCTTCCTTTCTCCCCACAGCCCCACCAACATTTGTTATTGGTTGATTTCTTGATATGCCCATTCTTTCTGGGGTGAGATTAAGTCTCAATGTTGTTTTCATCTGCACCTCTCAAATGAACAGTGATGTTGAACATTTTTCATATATTTATTTGCCACTTGTACTTCTTTATCTGAGAAATGTCTGTTCATTGCAGATGCCTATTTTTGAATCAGGTCTTTATATTTGAGGGGCCTGATTTTTTTGAGTTCTTTATATATTCTAGATAATAGTCCTTTGTCTGAGGAGCAGCTGGTAAAAATTTTTTCCCCACATTGTATGTTGCCGGTTAGCTCTGATGATGTTTTATCTTGCAGTGCAGAAGCTTTTTAATAAGATGAGATCCCAGTTGTTGATTCTTTATGCTAGTTCCCATGCTACTGAGAATTTGTTCATAAATTCTTTTCCTATTCCAATGTCTTCAAGAGTTCTGTCTAACTTATCTTCCAGCAAGTTTAACATTTCTTTGTTAATATTTAGATCTTTAATCCACTTGGATTTTAGTTTAGTGCATGGTGAAAGATAATGGTCTAGTTTTAATCTTTGGCAGCTTGAAATCCAGTTTTTCAAACACCATTTGTTAAAGAGGCTATCTTTCCTCCAGTGAGGATGGTTGGCTCCTATGTCAAACATGAGGTATCTGAGTATGTCTGGAGTTGTTTCTGCATCTTCCAATCTATTCCACTAATCCTTGGGTCTGTTTCTTTGCCTGTATCATGCTGTTTTTATTACAGTGACTTTGTAGCATAGTTTCAGGTTGGGGTTTGTGATACCCCCTACCATGTCTCTGTTGCCATGATGGCTTTTGCTATTCTAGGTCCCTTCTGGTCCAAATGAATTTTTGTATTGTTTTCTCTAGTTCTGTGAAGTATACTGTTGGAATTTCAATCAGGATTGCAATGAATCTGTATAGCAGTTTTGGTAGTATGGTCATTTTCACTATGTTGATTCTTCCTACCCAGGAGCAGGGGATATCTTTCCATTTTCTTATATCCTCCTCAATTTTGTTTTTTCAGAGTGCTGTAGTTTTAAGTATACGTGTCTTTTGCTTCTTTTGATAGATTAATTCCTAGATACTTCATTTTTTTGGATGCTATTGTGAAAGGAATTATTTCCCTGATTTCTCTCTCAGTGAGTCTGTTATTTGTGTACAGGAAGGCTATTGATTTTTGAGTGTTGAAATTATATCTAGCTGCTCTGCTAAAGGTGTCAATTAAATCTAGAAGTCTTTTGGTGGAATTTTTGGGGTCGTCATTGTAGAGTATCATATCATCAGCAAATAATGACAGTTTAACTTCTTCCTTTCCTATCTTTATTGCTTTAATTTCTTTCTCTTGTCTAATTGCTGTGGCTAATGCTTCCAGAACTATATTGAAGAGTAGTGGTGATAGTGGGCATCCTTGTATTGTTCCTGATTTTAACATGAAGGTTTTCAGTTTTTGGCCATTTAATATGAAGTTGGATATTGGTTTTTCATAGATAGCCTTTATTAACTTGAGATAAAGGCCATCTATTACAATTTTCTGCAGGGTTGTTATCACAAATGGGTGTTGAATTTTATCAAATGCTTTTTCTGCATCTATTGAGATGATCATATAATTTTTGTCCTTGACTTTGTTAATATAGTATATTACATTTATTGATTTATGTATGTTGAACCATCCTTGCATCTCTGGAATAAATCTGACTTGGTCAGGGTGTATGTTCTTTTTGATGATCCTCTGTATTCTGTTTGTCAGTATTTTATTGAGGATTTTTGTATCTATGTTCATTAAGGAGATTGGCCTATAATTCTCTTTTTTGGTTGGGTCTTTCCCTGGTTTGGGAATCAAAGTAACACTTACTTTCAGGAATGAATTTGGAAGTATTGCTTCTCTTTCAATTTCCTTGAAAAGTTTAAAAAGTAGTGGCAGTAGTTCTTCTCTAAATGTCTTTTAAAATTCAGCAGTGAATCCATCAGGACCTGGGCTTTTCTTGTTGGTAAACTTTTAATTACATTTTCAATTTCACTGATTGTAATTGGAGTGTTTAGAATGTTTTTATCTTCTTCGTTCAACTTTGGTAATTCATAAATATCAAGAAATCTGTTCATTTCTTCTGTGTTTTCCCTTTTATTAGAGTACAGGTTCTTGAAGTAGGAGTTGATGATTATCTGGATATCTGCTGGATCTGTTGTGACTTCACATTTTTCATTCATAATTGCATGGATCTGAACCTTTTCTTTCCTTTTTTTGACTGTATTGTCTAAGGGTTTATTGATTTTATTTATTCTTTTGAAAAACCAACTATTCAGCTCTTCAGATGCCTGCCTGCCTGAGATCACCTGGCGGGTGTGCGACCTCCCGGACTGTGCGACAACAGACCCAGCAAGGAAGGTAGCCATGCAGGCGCCCTTGAAACACCCCCACAACCTTCCCCCTGCTGTTCTCAAACATCCTGATTGGGCCAGTCCTTAGACCAACTCTGCAGAGGCATAGGTTCTCATGAAGGGTAGTTTTCTGAGCTCCCAACTTTGAACATCTTTAAAGAAAGGGCAGGGGAAACCTGTAATAGAACTGAGTGGAGTTCAACACTGAGGGTAGGGAATCTCAAGTTAGGCCTTGTGGACTGTGTTCAGTCTCAGTCATGGGGAACTGCCATTGGCTAGCTGAGACCAGGGGATTTGGTTCTGCATATGGCTGTACATGTGGTATAATATGAGAACAGAGACAGTCTGAAAGAGGCCTTTCAAATTCTTTTTTTTTCTCTCTCTCTTTTTTTCTTTTCCTCATTCCACCCTAAAATTTCTTTCTTTTTTCTGTCCTCTCTCTCCAACTCAGTCTCTTCCTCCATCATATTATCCCTCATCTCCCTTTTTATTCCAGCTCCTGCCCTAACTCAGACTTCTTCTGTTATTATTTTTTTCTTTTTAGGAGGGGTTTCTCTTTATGTTCTTTTCTCCAGTCATTTTACTTCACTCATGGCTCTGTACCTTCAAGGGAAGGCAAGCACCTGTTATTGTTAAGGGAATATATTCTTGTCCTTATTCCTGCACTCTCTTTATCCCCCCCTGAAGTTAGTAGCTTTGTAAAGATAGTAAAGTAATTCTACATCCTCTGGATTCACTTCAAACCTGCTCCAATTCTTTCACTTATCTAATCCTCTCGTTCTAAGTCTAACCCCCATACTAAATGGTAAAGATGCTATATTGAAAAGCATATTCACTGCAAACATATTATGAGCTGCTTCTTGAAATTAATTTAATTCACATGAGTTAAAGGTGATACATTAATGACTACCACAAGTGGTCAGTTTGCAAGCTGTGCCCGATCCTAATGGGCTGCTGAATGTATCAATTGGGATAAAGGGTTGTGATTGATTTAAAGAGTTGTTTTCTCTGATATTATGAAAATAAGGATGTCTATGAGTCATTAGAAACTCAAAAGCTAAAACGCAACTATATTAGGAAGATTTAAGTAATACCCAGAAATTAAAGAAGGACAACCCAACAATAAAAATAAAAATGAGAAAACACTTAAGCAAGACACAAAAACAGATTTCCAGTTCACCAATGGCAAATAGTAGGACAAATGAGGATGAAAAGTCTGATAGTGAACCAACAGGACACCCTGGACCCATAGCACAGGAGGTAACAAAACAGATCAATCAGGCTCTAGAAAAATTCAAATCAGAAATAATTTCCCAGTTAACCAGAGAGATGATGAGCAAAATGGAAGTCATGATTCGAGACTCTAGAGCAGAAACTGACAAAAAAATAGAAGAGCTCAAGACTGTGATAGAAGCCATGAAGACTCAGCATAAGAAAGA
>NW_022900950.1:25676608-25678399 GCF_012274545.1 Fukomys damarensis
ATTTGCCCATCCGTTGGAAACTGGATAAAGAAGATGTGGTTTTTCTATAAAATGGAATATTACTCAGCCATAAAGAATGAGAAAATAGATTCATTCATAGGAAAATGGATACATATTGAAGATATACTCCTAAGTGAAATAAATAAGTCACACATGTGTACATACCGAATAGTTTCCCTGGTGTGAATAATCTGCAACAATGCATAAGATTCTAATAAGATTACTGACATTTAGAAATGGGAAGAAAGGAGCTAAAGGTGTAGGGAAGGTGGGATGGGTAGGGGAAGAGTAAAAAGGGAAAAGAAAAAAATGTGAGAGAATGAAAAGATGAAAATAAAGTGTTTGTAGATGGGGAGGGGACGAGGGGGTGAAGGGAGGGCAGAGGTAAGGGGAAAAAATGAGAATCAAGACTTGTCATGTAGAGGTACAAGATCCCAACAATGAATGTAACTGTAGTGTATCCCTAAATGTACCAATAAACTCAATTAAAGCTGAAAAAAAAAACAACCAACTATTCATTTCATTGATTTCTTTTTTCGTATTGTTCTTTTAGCTTCCACTGCATTGATTTCTGCTCTGATCTTTAAAATTTCCTCCCTTGTATGAGCTTTGAGATTTTCTTATTCTTCTTTTTCTAGGAGCCTAAGATTCATCATCAGGTTGTTTACTTGAGCTTGCTCTGTTTTCCTATTGTGGGCAATCACTGTTATGAATTTTCCACACAGAACTGCTTTCATTTTGTCTCATAGGTTCCTGTATGTTATGTTGGCATTATCATTTATTTTTAAAAACTAACTAATTTCTTCTTTAATTTCCTCTGTGACCCAATGATTGTTCAGGAGAGTGTTGTTCAATTTCCATGTGTGTGTGAAGTTCCTACAGTTTCTTATGCTATTGATCTCCAGCTTAATTGCACTATGGTCTGATAATACACATGGGATAATTTCGATTGCTTTACATTTGTTTAAACCTGTTCTATGAGCTACTATGTAGATCTATTTTGGAGAATGACTCATGTGCAGCTAAAGAGAATGTATATTCTGATTTTGTGGGGTGGAACATTCTGAAGACATCTATTAAGTCCATTTGTTCAAAAGCTTGGTTCAGTTCTAGTATTTCATTGTTGACTGTTTGTCTAGATGATCTTTCTATTTTTGATAGTGGGGCATTTAGATACCCCACTATAATTGTATTGGTGCTTATTTGGTTTTTCATGTCCCTTAATATTTATTGTGTAGAGTTGGGGGCATTAATATTTGGTGCATATATGTTTATGGTTATAATCTCTTCCTCTTGGATTGTTTACAAGGATGTAGTGGTCTTCTTTGTCTCTCTTAATCAGTTTTGGTTTGAAATTTACTTTGTCTGCAAATAAGATAGCTACCCTTGCTTTTTTCTGGGCTCCTGTCACATGGAGAACTATTTTCCAACCTTTCACTTTCAGTCTATGAGTTTCTTTTTGAACTAGGTCTGTTTCTTGTATACAACATATTGTTGGATTTTTCTTCTTAATCCAGTCTATTACTTTTGGTGAATTGAGGCCATTGACATTGATGGTTATAACTGATATGCATTGACTTATCATTATCATGTTATTGTCCTGTTGTTGGTTCTTTTAAAATTTTCTCCCTCTCTCTTTAGTTTTTTGCCTTGCCTGGTTGATTTGCTCTGTTGGGCCTCATGGTATTGTGACCTTCATTGTCTTTTTCTAGGATAGTGTTTAGAAGACCTTGTAGTGCTGGTTTGGTATTCATGAAGTTTCTCAGGTGTTCTTTGTCATGGAAATATCTT
>NW_022900950.1:25678899-25723763 GCF_012274545.1 Fukomys damarensis
ACCGGTGATCCTAATTTATCATTCTTTATGGCTGAGTAGGATTCCATTTTATAGAAAAACCACATCTTCTTTATCCAGTCTCCAACTGATGGTCAAATGGGCTGTTTCCAAGATTTAGCTATTACAAACTGTGCCACTATAAGCATTGGTGTGCATATATCACTGTGGTATGATTCTTTTAATTCTTTTGGAAAGATACCCAGCAGAGGGATGGCTGGGTCAAATGGAACCTGTAGTCCCAGCTCTTTGAGGTATCTCCATATTGATTCCCATAGTGGTTGCACCAGCCTGCACTCCCACCAACAATGGAGAAGGGTACAATTCTTTCACAACAGCATCTCTGTAGTTATCTGGGAAATTATTTCTGTTTTGAATTTTTCTAGAACCTGATTGATCTGTTTTGTTGCTTCCTGTGCTATGAATTCAGGGAGTCTTGGTGGTTGATTATAAGACTTTACCACCTCATTTCCCCTAGAATTTGCCTTGCTTAAAGTGTTTTTTCATTTTTATTTTTGTTGTTGTGCTAGCCTTGGTTTAATTCCTGAGTTAGTACTTTGATCTTCTTGTTATAGCTGCTCTTTAGGTTTTGGGTCTCTAATGTCTCATAGACACTCATTTTCATAATATCATAAATGACAACTCATTAAATCAATCACAACTCTTTAGCCCAATTAATATAATCTATGGCACAATAGCATTAAGCGCAGCTTAGAAATTGACCATTTGTGATAATAATTAATCTATCCCCTTTAAATCATGTGAATTAAATCAAAATTGAGGACCAGCCCAAAATATGTTTATAGTGAATAAACTCTTCAATATAGCAAGTTTGCCCATCAGGATGGAAACTTATAAGGAGTTAGCAGGAGAGGAATGGTGTGGTAGAAGAATTGGAGAAGGTTTCAAGTGAAGCCAGAGGACAAAGAATGATCACACAAACTCTAGAAAACTGTTGAAGAGAAAAGGGAAAGACAGAGTGCAAGAACAAAGACAAGAATAGAATAATTTAACAGTAATAGGGAAGCTATAAATTACACTCATTTTTCTTTGAAACTAATGACACTCAAGTGAAAGAAAAAGAGAGAAGAAAAGAAAAAGAAGGAAGAAATCTGAATTAGGGCAGGAACCTGAGCAAAAAGGGAGATGAAGAATAACCTGGGGGAGCAAGAGACTGAGCAGGAAAAATAAGAAAGAAAAAAGGAAGAATTTGTAGAATGGGGAAAAATAAAATTTTAAAACTAAAAATTAAAAATATAAAGAAAAGAAAGAAAAAAAATTTGAAGAGCCTCTTTCAGGGTATATTTCTGCTGTCACAATAGACAATGTGGGCAACAATGTGCAAAGAACTAAGTCAGTTAGTCTCAGCTAGCTGACAGCAGACCCCTTAGATTTAGGCTGAATTCTGGCTGCAAGGCCCAAGTTGAACTCCCTGACCTCCTGCAGGGTTGAACTCTGCAAGTTTCTACTACAGTTTCATGCTGCCCTTCCCCTGAAGATGATCCAAGTTCTGATGGAAGGTGGTGATCACTCCAACTTACCAACTATGGAGGTTTGATGTGCCTTTATTGCAGTTGTTTACTTCTGTTCTATCTTCTGGAGCTAAGTAAAATGGACTTTATGACTACCTGTGCCTCTGCAGTGTGGATCCAGGTACTGGCACAAGCAGGAGGCCCAAGAGTATAAGGGTTGAGGGGAGATGATACTGCAGAGACACCTGCACGGCTAGGCATTCCTCTCCAGTCTGCTCTATGATCAATCACTTGATTTTCTTGAATGCCATTTTGTGAATACTGTGTTCTACCAGTATAAGTAAGTCCTATTTGGGATCTTCTCTTGGAATCCCTGCTTCTAAAATGCCCAGACAGTGAAGAAAATCTGGGGTCCTCATGGCTTCAATGCTGAATTCATTTATGAAACTAAATTGTGTTCATTTATTTGCTTCTCTCCAACTGTACAATTAGTTCATTGATACCTGGAGCAATCTTCATTTCTGATTAGACCCCACCTAACCTGTGTCATCTTTTGACCCTTCCTCATCTCTGCCATCTTGTGTCTCTCCACCACATACCCACATTCTCCCTGCTTCTCCAGCCCCTCCCAAACAGGAGATTGAGTTAACAACCACTTCTCTACTTCCTCTTCCTTCCCCAGATTCCTTGGAAGAGAGAGGAAAGCAAGGCAGGGTGGCATGGTAGGAGACCATTGCAGAAGACAGCAAGCAGAACCAGCAAGCCTTATTGTAGTTCTAATAGGTTTTCCTTAATGGGTGATTCATTGCTTTTCTCTAACAGCTTTTATGATTCTGTTCCTGTGGGTGATTTTTTGGGGGGAGGGTATTTAATTAGTATGCAACATGGAGTGTTTTTGTTTTTTGTTTTTTGTTTTTCTGATCATGGGTATTTGAAATTCTATATTATTCACTTATCTGTATGTTAAATTCTTTTTCCATGTCTGAAAAGATTTTCTGTTTACTTGTGTAAACAGGTTTTTCATAACCTTGTACTCTCTGATTTTTCACTAATTCCAATTACTCTTATGTTAATACTCTTTGAGTTATCCAAGAGCCATTGGGTCTATTTTCATATTCTTTTTGTTTTTAAGGAATCTATCATTAATTGATCATTGATTGCATATGTCCCTGTTCTCTAGGTCTGACAGTCTTCACATTGGTCACTTCTGCAGCCCATACTTTCAATCGTGTTTTTAATCTCATATTTCTGTTTAGAACTTTTTTGTGGACTCCCATTCTTTTCTCTGCTATCTATTCATATATTGCATCTCTTTATTTAGCTCCTCTAAATGTTTATTAGTGTCTTCTTTAGATTTGCTGATCATTTGTTTCATTATGGTCATTATGTGATTAGCTATATCATCTTTAAATTTGCCAAGCACTTTATAGAATTGTTTTGTCTCCAATGGTACCATTTTAGACCTCTCTGCTATGTGGTTTATGATTTCCTCCTCAATGTCTGCTGTATCAGTTTTGGGGAGTTGGAAGTTTTTGGAGGCATTTTTTGCCTTGCCTTTTCATGTTTCTGTTTTTGTTTGTTTGTTTGTTGTGCTATGGTTTTCAAAGTCTTTGGCCCAGTGCCCTATTCTTCAGGAGTGAGCCACAGTATTGTTTATGGCACTTATCCTTCCCCCTGAAACCCAGGTATTGGTATAGAGATAAAAACCAATTGCTGGCCACTACTATGTTACCTTGTCTATGAAAGTAAATTTAGCATCAGCAATATATCAAATGTCAGCCAGATATTGACAAACCCTAAGAAACACCCATGACCAGCCTTTTATTAAAACATAGAGGATTCTGATTTTAATGAAGATAATTAGGCACCCCTTATATTAACCTAAAGTAATTCAGAGCACTATTTTCTGCTGGATGTTGGCAGCAGTTCCACAGCTTCAGGACTGCCCCCTCTGACAATTACTCCCACCAAACCTGGTCTTCCACAACACAATACAGGTCCCATGAAGTTTCTGATATGAACTCACGCCTCCCAGAGGATCCAAAGAGATCCCTATTTAGTCTCACCCTCTCCAAGCCTATCTCCCAGGGCTGTCTCTTAGTCACTGTGGATACCCTCTGTGGAGAGTATCATTTCAGTCTTGAAGCAAAACTCTCCTCCTCGATGTATTGGTCCCATCTTTGATCAGGTTGGTGTGTTGGTTTTCAACTCTGTTGCCCTGTGTTTTGGAAAACCCCAGGATTGGAGGCAGGACTTATGGGTCCTGGGTCCTCCTGGGTTCAGTGTAGGGTCTAGTGGGTGTTGATGTCAGCTGAGAGCAGGACATATGCTTCCTGGGTCCTCCTGGGTCCAGTGCAGGGCTCAGCCATTGGTGATATCAGCTGGGGCCAGGTACATGCTTGCTGGGTCCTCCTAACACTGGCAAAGGAACCATAAGGTGAATGTCAAGGCTAGGGCATGGGCTAGTGCTAGGGATAAGGCTATGACTATGGCTGGGGCTAGGGCTAGGGCTAGGGTTAGGGTAAGTGTTGGTATTATTGTTAGGTTTCAGATTGGATTTAGAGTTATGTTTAGTTACAGTTATGGTTCATGTTACAGTGAGGGTTATGACAGGGCTATGTTTATGGGTAGGAATGGGGATAATGTTGGGTTATGTTTAGGGTTGCACCAGAGTTAGTTTTAGGGTTAAGGTTTAGTTTCAGGTTAGGGTTATATTTATAGCTAAGTTTAGGTTTAGATCTGGATCTAGGGCTATAGTTACATATAAGGCTAGGTTTAGGCTTGGAATTTGTGTTAAACAATGGCTAGGGTCCTCCAGGTTTAGGATTAGGGTCATGGTGTATGTTAGGGTTATGACTGCTGTTAGGGTTTGACCAGGGTTAGTGTTAGAGTTAGAATTGTGACTAGGTTTTAAGTCAGGGTTAGGGTTAGTGTTAGGGCTAGGGCTAGGTCTAGATCTAGGTGTAATTCTAGATCTAGGCACTCCCATTTAAGAGTTAGGGTAAACTTAGTTTTATGGTCAGTTTAGGGTTAATTTCCACCAGTTTTACATTAGAGTTAGGATTAGGGCTATAGCTAGCATTGTATTTAGTTTCATTGCTTGGGTTATCTCAACTCTTAGGTCTAGAGTAAGCTTAGGGCTAGGGCTAAAACTAGGTTTGACCAGTTACAGCTAGTGTTAGGGTAAATGTTAATTTTACTGTTATATTTCAAATCAGACTGTGCTATAGTCAGGTGTAGGTTAGGCCTAGGTCCAGGAATGGAGCTAGGGTTAAGATTCCACCAGCCTTAGAGTTAAGGGCAGGGTTAAGTTCAGGATTAATGTTGATATTATGGTTAAATTTCCACCTGAATTAGTGTGAGGATTAGTTTAGTGTTAGGTTTAGAGCTAAAGACAATGCTACAGGTAGGTTTCCACTATGTTTAGGGTAATTTTTGGGTTAGGTTCTAGATCTAAGGCTAACACCAGAGTTAAACTCCAGGTATTGAATTAGTGTTTTAGAATAATGGTTAAGCTTAGGCCTAGGGCTAGGGATAGGCTTAGGGATGTGGATATGTTAGGGTTCCACCTGGATTTGGTTTAGGGACAAGGCCAGTGTTAGGGTTAGGGTTAGATTTCTCTCAGGGCTTCAGTTATGGTCAGGGTTACACTAAGTGTTAAGTTTAAGTTTAGGATTAAGGTTAGGGATTGCTAGGGAATGCTGTTATTATTAAGGTTAGTTTTATAATTAGGATTACAGTTAATATTATGTTTCCACCTGAATTAGAATTAGGCCTAGCATAGGATTTTTGGCTTTGTGTTAGGTTTAGGGTCAGGTTTCCATGATCATTAGGACTAGGGAAAGGGGTAAGTATAAGACTAGGATTAGGGGCTTGAGCTTAGTGTTAGGAACAGGGTTAGGACTAATGCTAGAGCTAGAGTTAGGGTAAGGATTATGGTTATATTTAGGATTAGGGATAAGGCTAGTGGTAGGTTTATAGTTAATGTTGTGGTTAGGACAGGATTAGGTTTAACATGAGAGCTTGGGGTAGGTCTAGAGATATGGTGTAACCATTTTTAGGGTTAAGTTAGAAATACGGCCCGTGCTATGGCTTGAACAAGAGTTAAGTTTTCTCTAGGTTTAGTGCTAGCATTAAAGTTAGTGTTTGGGTTAGTTTTAGGGTTCCACCAGAGTTAAGGTTAGTTTTGGAAGAGAGTTAGTGCTTGTTAGTGTTAGTGTTAGTGTTAGTATTAGTATTAATGTTATTGTTTCTTTGAGTTAATGTTAGGGTTAGGGTTACAGTTAGAGGTAGGCCTAGGGTTAGGGCTAGTGCTATAGTTGAGTCTAGGTTGTGACTAGATTTAGGTTTGTGATTAGTTTAATGCTATTGTTGGGGTTATGGATAGCTCTAGAATTAAAGTTAGGATTATGTTTAGATTTAGTGTTAGTGTTAAAGTTAATGTTAGGGCTAGGGCTAGTTGTCAGGATAGGGTTTGTGTTAAGGTTTGTGTTAGGGTTAGGAGGGGTTAGAATTAGGGCTATCACTATATTTATGGTTAATGTTAGTGTTAAGGTTCAGGTTAATGTTACAGCTGGTGCTTGGTCTTTGGCTAGGACTAGGGACAGGTTTAGTGTTAAGGTTAGTGCTCAGGCTAGGGATAGAACTAGTGTTTAGATTTGTACTAGGGTTAAGTTTAGGGTTAGGTTTATTTTAGGTCCATATTTAGGATTATGGTTAGGTTCAAAGATAGGGCTTGACTAGTAATAGGTTGAGGCTGGAGTTAGGGCTAGTGGCAGGCTTAGTGTTAGTGATAGGGTTAGGACTAATGCTACGGCTAGAGTTAGGGTAAATGTTATGGTTATGTTTAGGATTTTGGCTAGGGCTAGGGCTAGGTTTATTTTTAATGTCAGGAATATGATTAGGATTAGTTTTGACATGAGGGCTGGAGGGGTTATAGCTAGGTCTTGGTTAGGTTTAGACTGAGTGTTAAGGTTAAATTTTAGGGTTATTGCTAGTATTAAGGCTAAGAATTGTGCTGGGTTTGGAGTTTACATTAGGATTAGAGTTAAATTTAGGTTAGGGCTAGTCCTTGGGTTAAGGCTGTGTTAGGGATAAGGGATAGGTTAGCCTTAAGGTTAGATGCAGGCTAGGTCTAGAGATAGAGCTATATAGCTAGGGTTAATGCTAGGGTAGCATTAGACTTAGGGTTAGGCTTAGTGTTGCTAGAGCATAGGCTAGGGTTACAGTTAGGAAGATGGTTTGGTTTAGGACTAATGCTACTGTTAATTTTAGCATTATTGCTAGGTTTATGGTTTGTGTTAAGGGCTAGGGCTAGGTCTAGGGTTAGGTTAGGATTAGGTTTAGGCCTAGTGTTTGGTTTCATTTAGCTTTAAATTAAGAGCTAGAGCTGGTCCTAGAGGTAGGAATGGGGCTAGGGCTAATGCTTAGTTTAAGGTTAGAGTTAAGTTTTGGGCCAGAGCTAGGGTTAAATTTATGATTATATTTTAAATTAGGGTCTGGTTTCGGATTTGGTTTAGAGTTATTGTTAGGGTTAAGTTTAGGTTTAGAACTAGAATTAGGTATTGATTTAGCATTAGGGTTAAATTTAATGCTAGCGTTAGGTTTTGGGTTAGGGTTACATTTCCACTAAAGTTATAATCAAAGTTAGAGTTAGGCTGAGGTTTAGAATTAGGGACATGGGTAAATTTAGGTTTAGGTTTAGGCTTAGAGTTAATGTTAGGGCTAAACTAGAGCTAAGTTCATGGGATTAGATTTAGGGTTAAGGTTAGAGCTTGGTGTGGGGTTTGGTTAGAGCTATGTGTAGATTAGTGTTATGATTAGAGTTAATTTTAATTCTAAGGCTAGAGTGATGTTATGCTTATAGTTAGTAATTAGTTAGGGTTAGTGTTAGTTTTAGGGTTAGGGCCACAGCTAGTACTTGGTTTGGTGTTATGTTTAGGGTTAATGTGAATGTTAGGGGTCGGGTTCATATTAAGGGTAGATTAGGATTAGAGTACTGCTAGTGCTAGGGCTAGCATTAGGCTAAATTTAGAGCATTGATTAGGGTTAAGATTTGAGTTAGTGTTAGGATAGGGTTATAGCTATTTCTACAGCTAGTGTTAGAGTTGACTTCTATGTTAGGACTTGTATTAGGGTTAGGAGTAGTTTCAGGAATGAATTACATTTATGGATAGGTCTAGGGCCTTGGATATAGCTGTGCCTATTTTTGGAGTTAGGCTTAGAGTTAGGGTTAGACCCAGAGGGCTCAGGTTAGAGATAGGACTAGGTCTAAAGATAGATTCCTAGATTTATTATTTGTGGTTTTGGTTAGGATTAGGCATATATTGAAGTCAGTACTAGGGCTAAGACTAAATCTAGGTCTATTGCTTGGCTTAGAGTTATATTTAAGATTAGGGTTAGAGCTTTTGTGAGGTATATGGCTATAGGTAGGTTTAGGTTTAGAGTTAGTGTTAGGATTATACTAGTTTGGAGATAGTTCTGAAGCTAGGGCTAGGGCTATGGTTAGACTTGGTTTTGGGTTTATGGTTAAATTTTGTCTAAGTCTAGAGCTAAGGCTAGTGTTAGTGTAGATTAGTTTAGGTATAAGGTTAAGGTTTGTGTTAGAGTTCAGTTTAGTGCTAGGTCTAGGTCTTGGCCTAGGAATAAAGTTTGAATTAGAGTTATTTTTAGGATTATGGTTATGGATAGATCTAGGGCTAGAGCTAGGTCTAGTGCTATTCTCAGAGTTTTGGTTAGAATTAGGGTTATGGTTAATGGTAGGTTTAGTTTTTAGGCCAGGGTTAGCAGTAGGGTTAGTTTTAAGTTTGGGTTTGGTTTGATATGAAGTTACAACTAGATCTAGAGCTAAGGTTAGGGTTTGGTCTAGTTTTAGGGTTTTGGTTAAATTTAATGTTAGTGTTAGGATTAAGTTTAGGTCTAGGTCTAGTGCTAGTCTTAGGGCTAGGACTAGGTCTAGTGTTAGATTTAGGATTATGGTTAATGATAATTTTAGTGATAGTTCTAGAGCTAGATTTCCATTTAGAATTAGAGTTAGGGTAGAGTTTCTTTTAGTGCTAAGGCTAGCACTAGGTTAGGGTTAGGGTTAGTGTAGTTTAAGATTAGGTCTAGATCTAGAACTAGCCTTAGGACCAGGGCTAGGGCTAGGGTTAGGAATAATATTAGAGTTATAAGGAGTCTTAGAATTATGATTATGGCTATTCTAGGGCTACGCCTGAGACTCAGTTTTACGATTTAGTTAATGAAAGCCTAAGGCCTCTTGTAGTGCTAGGTTTAGGGTTAGTAATAATGTTATGGTTATTGTTATGGTCATAGATTGGTTTTAAGTGGAGGGTTCGGCTAGGTCTAGTGCTGGGTCTATTTCTAGGTTTAACTTTATACTTAGGGTTAAGATTAGGACTGGTCTAGGTCTAGGCCTAGGGTTAGGGTTTGGGTTAGGGATAGGGTTAAAGGTAGGACTCATGCTAGAATTAGTGTTAGCGTTAGGGTGAGATTTACTTGTATTGCTAGATTTAGGGTATTGGCTTTATATTGGGCTAACATTAGAGTTAGAGCTACGATTAGGGTTAGTGGTAAGGATAGGGTTAGGTTTATATTCAGGTTCAAGTTAAGATTAATGTCCGGTCTAGGGTAGGCCTAAAATTTGGTTTTGCATAGGGCTCAGGCTCTGTCTAGGCCTAAGGCTATATTTAATGCTATGGGTAAGTTTAGGTTTATGTTGATTGTTGTGGACATTATTAACTTGAAGTTTATTACTGGGTTTAGAATTAAGGTAATGCCTATGTATAAGGAAAAGACTAGGGCTTGCTGTAAGGTTAAGGATAGGATTAAGTTAGGGCTAGGGTTTAGCTTTGGTAAATGCTATTGTTAGAGTTAGTGCTAAGTCTAGAGTTACTATTAGGATTATTTTTAGCTTTAGGGTTAGTGTTAAAGTTAGGGCCAGGGCTTGGGCTAGCATCAAGTTTGGGGTAGAGTTTGAGTTAGGGTTGGGGCAAAGGTTAGAATTACCAATTTGGATATTTTTATGCTTAGGGTTCAGGTTGGGGCTATGGATGGGATGAGAGCTAGGTCTAAGATTAAGATCAGGATTAGAATTATGGCTAGTTTTAAGGTGTGGGGTAGGACTAGGGCTTGATTCTGGGCTATCATTAAGCTTAGGGTTAGGATTTGATTTAGCTGTAAATTTACATCTAGGGTCAGAGGTTGGTTTAAGGTTAGGGCTTGGGTCAAGGATAAGGCTTTTTAGTGCTAGGGTTAGAGTTTAGGTTAGGTTTAGGGTTAAATTAAGATTTTGGATTATGGTTAGGATTGGGTTAGGGTTAGAGTTAGGATTAGGATTAATGCTAGGTTTAGTTGTAGGCTTAGGGTTAGGGCTTGTGTTAGGGTTAGATGTAAGGCTAGTGTTAAAATAAAGGTTCACTGGGCCAGGGATTTGGCTCAGTGGTTCTGACACCTGCCTCACAAGCACAAATTTGTTCCCTGGTACCAACAAATAAATAAATGAATAAAGGTTCACATTAATTTTAGGATTAGGTCTAGGCATAAATTTTGGTCTAGTGCTAGGTTTATGTTTAGGCTTAAGGGTAAGGACATATTTACCATGAGGCTAGGATTACATCTTTTTAGGTTTAGGGTGTTAATTATAAGCTTTAGAGTTATTGTAGTTTTAGGGTAGGAATATTTCTAAGCCTAGTGTAAATTTTAGTGCTAAAGTTATAATTAAATTTAGGATAATGCCAGATCTTATGATATCGCAGTGTCTACCATTAGGGTTAATGTGCATACTAGGTGTAGAGATAAGGTTAAGTCTAGGGTGAAGAGCAGAGTAGTGATAGGCTAATGATTAGTTTTAAGGTTACTCAGGGTTAAGCTCTGGCTAGTGTTCATTTTAGGTTTAGATGCATAATTAGGGTTAGGTTTAGTGCTACGGTTAGGGTTAACCCTCGGCTTAAGGATGGGGATAGAATTAGGGTTAGGTTTTTTTTTTTTTTAAGTTTATGGTTAGAGTTAGTGTAACTTCAGTGTTAACTTTAAGGTTATTGTTGGGTCTAGGTCTATGTCTGTGCTAATGTTCATGCTTTGACCTAGTTTTATGGCTATGTCTAGCTGCAGGCTAGGGTTAAGAATAGGGTTTAGAATAGGGTTAAACTTAGATCTAGATTAGTTCTTATCTTAAGGTTTGGGTTAGAGTTAATATTATGGCAAAGGCTGAGGCATGGGCTAGTGTTAGGACTGCTTTTAGGGTTAAATTTAGGATTAGCGTTCAAGGTAAGTTACGTTTAGCACTATTGGTAGGCTAGGGTTAGATTTAAGGTTAAGGTTTGAGTTAGGGTTAGTGTTAAGTTAGAATTAGGGTTACAATACTTACAGTTTAGGTTTGGTTTATGGACATGTTTATGGTTATAGGTAGTGTTAGCTTTAGGACTAGTCTTACAGTTAATGCTTGGGTGTCTTAGTTACTTTTTCCTTTGCTGAGACTTGACAACAAAAATTAAAGGAGGAAAAGTTTATATCATCTCAGTTTGTAGGGTTTAATTCCATAGTCAGCTCGGTCCAAGACAGCATGGCATAAGAGAGGAGTATCACAGAGGAGATACAGTACATAACGTGGCAGACAGAAGGCAACAAACAAGAATCAGCAAGCAGCCTTCCTGCCTTTCTCTTTTATAGTATCTAGGCTGCCATATATTGGGTGATGCTGCCCAGAACTATGCTAATTCCAATCAGTGGACTAATTTATTATCACCCTTGATCCCAGCATCACACACCCTAGATCTAGTCATCTCCAAAAAGCTCCACCTCTGGGTACATGAGGCTTTTGTGGGACATCTAGATTTGTCATAGCATAGGATTAGTGTGAGGGCTATGGTTAAGTTTAGGATTAGGGTATGGTAGGATAAAGACTAGGGTTTAGGATTAGGCTTCGGGTTAAGTTGGGGGATAGAGATGGGGTTAGGGCTAGGGTTAGAACTAAGTCTAAGATTAGTGTTACAGTTAGTGATTGAGTGAATGTTGGTTTAGAGTTAGGACTAAGTATAGAACTATGATTAGAGTTAATGTATGGCTAGGATTATATTTAGGGTTAGATTTAAGTGTTAGGGCTAGTGCTAGATCTAGGTTTAGAATTAGTGTTAGATTTATTAAGTTTAGGATTTGAGCTAGGTTTAGGATTGGTGCTAGTGCTCATGGTTAGGATTAGGGTTAAGGTTGTGTAAAATTAGGATTATGGTATGGTTAATGATAGGATGAAGTAGTGTTTATTTTTAAAGTTAAGGTTACACCATAGTTATAGTTAGGGTTAGATTTTGTTTTATGTTTACTTTTAGAATAAGTTTCAAGTTAAGACTAGGGTTAAGGTTAGTGCTAGCCCTATGAGTATGTCAAGTTTAGGGATAGGACTAGTGATAAGTTTGGTGTTAAAAATCTGTATTAGTGAGAGACTAGTGTTATGACTAGGTCTAGTTTAAAATTTTACTAGGGCTAGGGCTCTGGTTATAGTGAGAGCTAAGGCTAGTGCTAGAATTAAGGTTAGGTTTTAAAGTTAGGGTTAGGCTTGGGCTTAGTGTTAGGTTTAAAGTTAGGAATAGGGCTGGGCCTAAGTCTTGGGCTGGGGTTGCAGTTACCGTTAAATTAGGGTCAATATTATGGGCATATTTGCTTTTGCAGTTAGGGATAGACTTAGATCTATGGATAGAGTAAGGCATGCATTAGCTTTAGGTTTAGTGTTCCACTTAGAGCTAGGGTTATGGTTAAATTTAGAGTTACTTGTAGGTTTAGAAAGTGTTAGGGTTACTGATAAAGTTAAACCTAAGGCTAGGGCTAAGGCTAGGGTTTGTGTTAGGTTGAGGTTATTACTAAGGCTAGGATTAAGGCTAGGATTAGAGCTAAGATTTGGCTTTCAGATTAAGTTTAAAGGTAGGACTAAGGTTAGACTTTGGGTTATCTTTAGTATTAGGTTTAATTTATGTTTAAGATTAGGGCTAGAGCTAGAATTTGCGTTAAGGTTTTGATTAAGTTTAAATTTAGGGCTAGAGTTAGATCAAGGCTAGAATTAGGGTCATGGTTAGGGTTAGGCTTACACTTAGGGTTAGTGCTATAACTCAGGCTAAGTCTAAATCTAGGTCTAGCATAGTTAGAATTGAATTTAGGGTTAGGGTTAGTGATAAATTAGTGCAGGTCTAAGATTCAGGTTATGGTTGCCTAATGTTACTTAGGGTTATCGTTAAGGTTAAATTTTGTGTCAGGTTAGTGTTAAGATTAGGCTTATGACTTATGTTTTTCAAGGGCTAGATTGAAAATTAAGTTAATTGTTAAGATTCGGGCCAAGGCCATGGATTTAGCTCAGTGGTGCTGCTGCTTACCTTGTAAGTGCCACGTCCTGATTTCAATCCCTGGTATAAAACACAAACAAAAACAAAAAACCAACAAGATTAAGGCCTGGTTTATATATGTTCTGGGTATAAGGTAGATTTTTATTTAAGTTTTCAAATAGGATTAGCTTTATGGTTTAGATTATGTTTAAGAGTAAACTTGGGCTAGGTTTTGGGTTATTGTTAGGGATTAGGGTTAGGTTTTAGTGTAGCGCTAGGTTTAGACTGTGTCCTAGGACTACAGCAAAGTTTAGGGTTAGGGCAATGGTTGGTATTAGGTTTAAGGATATGCTAAAGCTCTATTTAGGACTATTGCTAGGGTTATGTTAGGTTTATGTTTAAAATGAAGGGCAGTGCTAAGTTTAGAACTATGATGATGTTTAAGTTTAGTCTAAAAATCATGTCTATTGCAAATGCTATGTTTAGGCTGAGATTTGGGGTCACTGTTATTGATCATGCTAGGTTTATTGTTATGGTTAGGTTTAGTATTTTGTTTAGGGTAAGGTTAGGGTTAGGGCTTGGTTTGAGTATTGGGTTTACTGTTAGAGTCATGGATACATCAAAGGCTAGTTTATGTTTTGGTTTAATGTTAGGGTTTGGTCTTGGTCCAGGGCTAAGGTTAGTGGTAATATTAGGGCTAGGTTTAGAGTAATGTTTGTGTTAAATTTGGTGTTAAGTTTAGGGCTAGGGGTAGGAAAGGCTAGGGCTTGGGAATATGTTCGGGTGGGGGTTAGAGTTAGGGTTAGGATTAATGTTCATGTTAGGGTTAAGTTTAGGTGTAGGGTTAAGGTAAAGTCTAGGTCTACAGTAGTATTTAGTTTAAGGTTTTGGTTAGTGTTGTACCTTGTTTTTAGATGTACCCCCCCAATGTCTCATGAATTCACTGGTGTGGTTTTTTTTGGAGGTGGCTAGATCCAGGCTATGTGATATTTGGATTAAGACTGTGTGTGATAGATTAGCCCACTAATTGGTTCAGCATGGTTCTGGGTGTGGGTAATAGAATGGCCTTCCTTGAGTTGGCTGGCATCATTTAAAAACACTGTCTTCTGGATAATTTAAGAATACAGAAGACTTTCTGCATGCTGCTTCTTGTCTGCCCTTCATAGACTCCTTCTCCTATACCATGCCCCTCTGTCATGATGTTCTTTCTTGGAGTCATCTGACTGAAACCTCTACAAATTGTAAGCTAAAAAACATCTTTCCTCCTTTAACTTGTTGATGTTGGGTATTTTGTCCTAGCATTGAGGAAGTAACTATAACAGTTAGGATTAGTTTTAGGGTTAGGACTATGATTAGCATTAGGCATGGAGCTAGGGTAGGGTTTGGTTTAGAGTTACAGCTAGTATTCTTATTGGGATTATGGTTAGGTTTAGGATTAGGGTTAGGTTTAGGGTTATGGTTAAGGTTAGGGTTAGGGCTATGGTTAGAGTGAGAGTAAGGCTTGGGATTAAGATAGGGCTAGGTATTGGGCAAGGCCATGTTTAGCGTTAGGTTTATGCTTAGTGTTAAGGCTATGGCTAGAGTTAGTTTTAGGGGCAGATTTAAGGTTACGGATAGTGCTAGGGTTAGGAGTAGGTTTAGGGTTAGTGTTAGGGTTAGGTGTAATATTACTACTGGGTTTATGGTTACAGTTAGAATTAGTGTTATCTTTAGGGCTGTGGCTAGTGCTAGGATTAGGGGTAGTATTAGTGGCAAGATTAGTACTAGAATTAGGGCTATGGTTAGACCTAGCAATAAAACTAAGTTTAAGGTTATGGTTAGTTAGTTTTTTACTAGGATTAGGGTTACTGTTAAGGCTAGGGAGAGCTTAAACATTGATAAATTTAGTTGTAAGACTAGGATTAGGGTTAAAGCTTGGTTTGGTTTGAGATTAGGTTTAGAGTTATGGTTTTTGATATGGCTATGTTAATTTTAGAGTTAGGGTTAGGTTTACATAGCTTTCACATTATGATTAGGGTTAGATTTAGCTTTAGGGCTAGAGTTATGTTTAGGGTTAGTGCTATGTTTTGGGTTATGGTTATTATTAGTTTTGTACATAGATCTAGGATTAGTGTTAGAGCTACATTTATGGCCAGTTTTTTGGGTGATATTCTGCATTCATTAAGATTAAATTAGGGGACTTTCTGAAAGATGGTGGAGTAGTAAGCAGCAGAAAATCAGCTTCTCTGAGATTTGTAGTCTGTACACTGGAAAACAGCAACATGGGGCCGAGCATAAGGAGAGAAACGGTTCTTGGGACCCATCAAGTATATGCAGTGAGAATTAGAGCCCACAAGTAGAGTGAAGAGAGGAGATTGAATGCAGTAGAGGGATGTAGCAAATGAAGTTTTCTTCATTTCTCTCGATGAATCCTAGCTAACATTGTGATTGATGTTACTGGAACCTATAGAGACACATGACTATGGGTGACTCATGAGGTCTCCACTGAGTAATGTACCAATAAAATGGAGCAGTGGATGGTGTGGCTGGTAAGTGATTCTGACTCAAACATCCCCAGGAGAGGGTGATTGTCTGGCTGCCATTTTGGAAAGGGGCCACCTGAACCAGGGAGTCAGAGTAGCAGTAGGTTAGCTCCACCTTGGGGCTCCCAGTGTCAGGGTGAGACATAGCTGTGGGGTACACCCAGGTTCTAAGAGCTGAGCTGAAACTGGCAAGAGGCACCTGGAGTGTTGTGAGCTGAACAACTTGAGTCTCAGCCTCAGAGCCAGAAACCAGGATCAACCTGAACTTCAGTGGACTTGAAAGGTCAGATTTGCTGGGATTATTCACCTCCTTTCTGTAATTCTATCACTTGCTGGGATCAACCAACAATGATCTGACTCTGTCTGTCCTCTTTGTTTACCAGTGACAGCAGAGACACACCCTAAAGTAAAATTTTTATCTTCCTTTCTTTGCTTCTTTTTTCTTTTTCTTGATTGCCTGTTCTTGTTTTTATATGAGTTTCAACATTGTTTCCAGAGGTTTCTTTAAATTTTGTTCTGTTCTTCCTTCTTTCTTTCCCTCTGTCTTCTTCACCGGTTTCCCAAAGCTTAAATAATCTTCCTTTGTCCTTCATCCTTGCCTCTAATCTCTATTTTCTTCTATTTCTCTATTTTTTTCCCCTTAGCCTTCTCAAATTTTCTCCCAAGGGCAAAATCACTATAGTGAGGGGATGTTTACTGATTTGTTTTAGATTTTGTTACATAACTACAAATCTTGTTCATACAGTTAAAGTCAGAAAATTAATAATTTTGATAATTTGTCATTTTTTAGGCTGTGCTCGATGATACTGTTATTGCTGATTGTACTACTTTAGCCAAGGTTAGATAGCTATTTTAATCAGTTGTTCTTCCTTGGATCCCAAGATCTAGATTGCCTGAGTGTCATAAACAATACTATAGGCCTGTGCTAAAGAACCAGGGGCTATGCCTAATAAGCAGCAACTTCTCATCCCCAATAAACTGAAGAGGTAGGATCTTGCAAGATACTCAAAACCCAAAATCCAGCTACAACTGGAAGACTTCTCTAAGAAGTAGTCATTTCCTAAGGGCTCTTGATACTACCAATAAAGCTTCTTACCATAAGCAATTTACAAGCATCAATGCAGAAACTAAATTTAAAAAAAAGATATAAAATAAGACAGGAATAAGATGCAACCCCAAACTTCTATGCGACCTAAGGCAAATTCAACAGGAAGTGAGATGGGACAATATGAAACCCACCCACCTGAACAGTCTGAAATGGTAATAGCATAAGTAACAAAGCTCATGAATATGGTTGAATTAGAAGTAATTTTTTAGAAAACTGAAGAGATGATGGTCATAATAAAAGACATGGTTAGTGAATATAGAGTAGATACAGATTTTTAAAAATAGAAGCACTTAGGAAAATGATGGAAACCATAAATGTCTGACATAGGAAAGAAATGGAATCCATGAAACAGATTGAAACAGATAATCTAGGACATTAAAAATTCTATTGAAAGCATATGCAGCCTGGGCTTAGCTCAGTGGTTCCACTGCCTGCTTCATAAATGCAAGGTCCTGAGTTTGATCTCCGGTACACACACACACACACACACACACACACACACACACAATAGTATATGCAGCAGAATCAACCAAGGTGAGGAGAATATTAGATCTAGAAGAAAGGTTTGTGGTTAGCAACAATGAAAATAAATATTTCTTTAAAATAGCAAGGGACCACAAAAAATCAATCCAATAACTGCTACATTGTGCAAAGAAGAATAACATAAGGTTTATTGAAATCATTGAAAAATCAGAGCTAGTGCAACGAACATAAAAGTTCATACAAGTAATGGCAGAAAACTTCACAAGCATGGAAAATGAATTTGACATACAAGAAAGTGAAACATAGAACTCCAATTAGATAGAATCAGAAAAATCTACACTAAGCCATGTAATAGTCAAGATTCCAAAGATTCAACACAAAAACAAAATATCAGAAGCTGTTAGAGAAATGAAACAAATCACCTATGAAAAAAAAGCCCATCAGAATCACAGCAGACTTCTCAATACAAACCCTTAAGTCCAGGAGAGTGTGGAGTGAAATATTTCAAGTCCTAAAAGAAAACAACATTCAACACAGACTGATGTACCCCACAAAACTATCTTTCAAAACTGATGGGGAAATAAGATACTCCCACAACAAAGAGCTAAAAAAATTCATGACTATCAAATCAAATATGTTCTGAAGCACTCAAATATATTCTGAAGAATATTCTAGAAAGAGATAATGAAGACTACGATTCCATGGACCCCAACACAATCAATCCACCAGACAAGGAAAGCAATTAAATAAAGAGGAAAGAAAGGAAACAAAAAACAATAAAGTTATATGACAGGGCTATATATCAGTTATAATCATCAATGTAAATGGTCTCAATTCACTAATCAAAAGAAGCAGATTGGCAGATTGGATCAAGAAATAAAATCTAACCATATGTTTCTTGCAAGAAACACAACCCCAAAAGAAATCCATAGACTGAATGCCAAAAGATGGAAAACAATACTGCATGAGACAGGAACCAAGAAAAAACTAGGGGCAGCTATTCTATTTTCAGAAAAAGTGGACTTCAAGCCAAGAATATCAATAGAGACAGAGAAGAGCACTGTAAAGAGAGATCATTGTAAAGGGAACAATCCAAGAGGAAGAAATAACAGTGAAAAATACATATGCATAAAATACCAGCACACCCAACTGTATAAGGCAAATATTATTATACATGAAAAAACAAATAAGCATTAATATAACTGTAATGAGGGGGCCTCAATACCACACTCTAACATAAAGACAGATCAACTAGAAAAAAATCAACAAGAAATATTAGAATTCAACCAAACCGTTGAACAAATGTACTTCGTAGATATCTACAGAGTGTTCTACCCCACATCAGAATGCACATTCTTCTCAGCTGCACATAGGGTGTTCACCAAAATAAATGCACACTAGCTATAGAATGTGGTAAAGCAAATGCAAAGGAATTGAAATTATCTCATGCATAAAATCAGACTATAGTGTAATGAAATTGGAAATCAGTGGTAAAAGAAATCACAAAAACTGCATAAACACATGAAAATTAAGTAACACCCTCCTGAACTACCAGTGGGTCACAGATGAAATTAAAGAGGAAATTAGACAGTTCCTACAATTAAACAATAATGCCAGTACAAAATACCAGAACTTATGAAATGCAATGAAAGCAGTCCTATGAGGGGAATTTATAGTGGTGAATTTCCACATCAAACAGAGTGAGCTCAAATAAACAACCTAATGTTGACCATCAAGCTACTTGCAAAAGAAGAGCAAGTTAAACCCAAAGCACGTATGAGGGAGAAAATTGTAAAAATAAGAGCAGAAATTAATACAATTGAGACCAAGAAAATGATATAAAGAATCAATGAATTCAAGAATTGGTTCTTTAAAAGACTAAATAAAATAAACAAATCCTTAGCCAAGCCTATCAAAATAAGGAAAGAAAAGACCCAAATCTGTGCAGTTAGGAGTTCAAAGGGTGAAATCAATAGATCCTGCAGAAATCCAGAAAATCATCTATACTTACTTATAGAACTTGTATTCTAACAAGATGAAAAACACAGAAGATAAGGACAGATTCCTAGATACATATGAATTACCAAAACTGAATCAAGAAGATATAAATATTCTAAATAATCAGTCAAGGAAAATATGACCCAATATCAGTCAAGGAAATATAAGATGTAATTTAAAACCTGCCAACAAAGGAAAGCCCAGGTACTATTCCACTACTCCTGAAATTCTTTAATGAAATTGAATGGGAAGCAATACTGCCAAACTCATTCTTAGAAGCAAGCATTACCGTGATACCAAAATCGAAGAATCCAACCAAAAAAAAGAGAACTACAGGCCAATCTCCCTTAAAAAGAGACAAAAAATCTCTTTTTTGCAGCAAATCATCAGGATAATACACCATGATCAAGAAGGTTTTATCCCTGGGATGCAGGAATGATTCAACAAACACAAATTGATAAATGTAATACATCACATTAATAGAGCCAAAGACAAAAAGCACATGATTATCTCAATAGATGCAGAAAAAGCATCTATTTTTGACAAAATCAAACACCAATTCATAATAAAACTCTACAGAAAATTGGAATGGAACATCTTTATTTCTATCTATTAAAAGCCATCTATGACAAAACAATGGCCAACATCATATTAAATGGTCAAAAACTGTAAACTTTCACTCTAAAATCAGGAACAAGACAACGATGTCTGCTACCACCACTCCTATTCAGTATAGTTCTGGAAACATTGCCAGAGTGATTAGACAAGAGGAAGAAATAAAAAGAATACGAATAAGAAGGGGAAAAGTTAAATTATCATTATTTGTGGACTACATGATACTCTACATAGACGACTGCAAAAATTCCACCAAAAGACTTCTAGATTTAATAACCAAGTGCAGTAGTGTAGTAGATACAAAGTCAACACTCAAAAATCAATAGCATTTCTGTACACAAGTAACAAACTCTCTGAGTGAAAAACTGGGGAAACCACACCTTTCACAATAGCATTTAAAAAAAGGAATACTTGGGATTCCACCTAATGAAGGAAGTAAAAGACCTTTACATTGAAAAATACAGTACTTTAGCCGGGGATGTAGCTCAGTGGTTCTGCTGCTTGCCTCACATGCACAATGTCCAGAGTTTGATCCCTGGTACACATAAAAAAAAAAAAAAGTACATTACTTTGAAAAAGAAGATTAAAGAGGATATCAGAAAATAGAAAGATATTTATTCTTGGATAGACAGAATCAATAAAGTTAAAATGGTCATACCTCTAAAATTGTACACATTTAATACAACTATGATCAAAACACCAATAGTATACCTCACAGAATTACAGAAAACCATCCTAAAATTTATTTGGAACCAGAAGAGACCTCAAATAGCAAAAGAAATTTTGAGCAACAAAAGCAAGGCAGGGGACATCATAATCCCTGACCTGAAATCATCTTACAAAGCTACCATGATAAAAATAGCATGGGACTGGCCCAAAAAATCCAAACCCCAGGGCCAGGAATTTAGCTCAGTGGTGCTGCACCTACCTCACAAGTGCAAGGTCCTCAGTTCCATCCCCAGTACCAAAAAATGTTTTTAAAAAAACCCAACCAAAACAAAACAACAACAACAACAAAAAAAATAGACACAAGGATCAATGGAACAGACTGAAAGATGTAGAAATAACTCCAAACACACTCAGCTACTCTCTGACAAAAGGGCCATCATCTTCACTGGAAGAAAGATAGCCTCTTTAGTAAATGGTTCTGTGAAAACTGGCTTTCCATATGTTGAAGATTAAAACTAAATCTATACTTCTCACCATTCACTTAACTAAAATCAAAATGGCTCAAAGAACTAAATATTACAATGGAAACACTAAATCTTCTGAGAGAATTGGTAGAACTCTTGAAGACATAGGGATAGGCTAAGCCTTTATGAACAAAACCCTAATTACACAGAAATAATACAAAGAATCAACAAGTGAGATCTCATCTTATTTCAAGCCTTTGCATAGCAAAAGAAATCACTAACAGAGTGAAGAGACAACCCACAGAATGGGAAAAAAATTTGCCAGCTATTCCTCAAAGGACTAATATCTTGAATATATAAAGACCTGATAAAAATCAGAGCCCTCAAATTCAAAGATGCGATCCAAAAATATGCATCTGAAATGAATAGACAATTCTTATATGTAGAAGTACAGGCAGTAAATCAATATATGAAAAAATGTTCAACATTACTGGTCATTTGACAGATGCAAATTAAAACCACACCATTGTTCTCTATCTCACCCCAGAAAGAATGACTATTATCAAGAAATCAACCAATAACAAATGCTAGTGAGGCTGTGTGGAAAAAGAACATCTCCACTGTTGGTGGGAGTGTAGTTTGGTGCGACCACTGTGAATGTCAATGTGGAGATTCCTTGAAGAACTAAAACTAAAGGTTCCAACTGACTCAGCTATTCTTCTAGGTATCTTCCCAAAAGAATGAAAAGCATTATACCACAGTGATATATACACACCCATTTTTGTAGCAGCACAATGTGTAGTAGTGAAATCTTGAAACACCCCAAATGACCATCATTTGATGAATGGATAAAGATGTGGTGGAAAATTGGAATAAATGGTCTTTATATCAACTTGATGAAGGGTCTCTATGAAAAATCAAAAGCCAACATCATACTAAATGGTCAAAAACTGAAAATCTTCATGCTAATATCAGGAAAAAGACAAGAATGTCCACTATCACCACACCTGTTCAATATAGTTCTGGAAACATTAGCTACAGCAATTAGACAAGAGAAATAAATTAAAGCAATAAAGATAGGAAAGAAAGAAGTTAAACTGTCATTATTTGCTGATGATATGATACTCTACATTGAAGACCCCAAAAATTCCACCAAAAGACTTCTAGACTTAATTGACACTTTTAGCAGAGTAGCTGGATATAAGGTCAACACTCAAAACTCAATAGACTTCTTGTACACAAATAACAGACTCACTGAGAGAGAAATTAGGGAAACAATTCCTTTCACAATAGCATCCAAAAAAAAATGAATTACCTAGGAATCAATCTAACAAAATAAGCAAAAGACCTGTAGACTGAAAACTAAGGCACTCTGAAAAAAGAGATTGAAGAGGATATAAGAGAATGGAAAGATATCCCCTGCTCCTGGGTAGGAAGAATCAACATAGTGAAAATGGCCATACTACCAAAACTGCTATACAGATTCAATGCAATGCTGATTGAAATTCCAACACTATATTTCACAGAACTAGAAAAAAATAATCCAAAAATTCATTTGGAACCACAAGAGACCTAGAAGAGCAAAAGCCATCCTAGGCAACAGAGATATGGCAGCAGGTATAACAAACCCCAATTTGAAACTATACTACAAAGCCACTGTGGAAAAAAAAGCATGGTACTGGCAAAGAAACAGACCTGAGGATCAGTGGAACAAACTGGAAGATACAAAAACAACTCCAGATGTACTCAGCTACCTCATCTTTGACAAAGGAGCTGATCATCCTCACTGGAGGAAAGATAGTCTCTTTAATAAATGGTGTTGGAAAAACTGAATTTCAAGCTGCCAAAAATTAAAATTGGACACTTACCTTTCACTGTGCACTAAACTAAAATCCAAGTGGATTAAAGATCTAAATATTAAAACAGAAACACTAAACTTGCTGGACAATATGTTAGGCAGAGCTCTTGAAGACATTGGCATAGGAAAACATAGGAACAAATCCTCAGTAGCACAGGAACTAGCACAAAGAATCAACAAGTGGGATCTCATCTTATTAAAAAGCTTCTGCACTGCAAGAGAAACTACCAACAGAGCTAAGAGACAATGTACAATGTGGGAAAAAATTTTACAAGCTACTCCTCAGACAAAGGTCTACTATCTAGAATATGGAAAGAACTAAAAAATATCAGACTACCAAGTATAGAGACCTGATTCAAAAATGGGCCTCTTGGGCAGGGGATTTAGCTCAGTGGTTCAGTGGCCTGCCTTGTAAGCACAAGGACCTGAGTTCAATCCCTGGTATTGGGGGAAAAAAAAATGGGCCTCTGGAATGAACAGACATTTCTCAGACAAGCAAGTAAAAGCAGCAAATAAATATATGAAAAAATGTTCAATGTCACTGTTCATTTGAGAGGTGCAGATGAAAACAATGCTGAGATTCCACCTCACCCCAGAAAAAATGGCTGCTATCAAGAAATTTACCAACAAGTAGGGAAGCATGAAGGGGATGAAGGGAGGGCAGGGGTATGGGGAAAAAATAAGAACCAAGATACATCATGTAAAGGTACAATATCCCAACAATGAATGTAACTGTACTCTATACCTAAAAAGTACCAATAAGTTTAATGAAAAAAAATTAACTAATAACAAATGCTGGCAGGGTTGTGTGGAGAAAGGAAGCCTTCTTCATTGTTGGTTGGAGTGCACACTGGCGCAACCACTGTGGAAATCAATATGGAGATACCTCAGAAAACTAGGATTAGAGGTCCCATTTGACCCAGCTATCCCTCTGCTGGGTATCTTTCCAAAATAATTAAAAGAATAATACCACAGTAAAATATGTGCACCGATCTTTATAGTGGCACAGTTTGTAATAGCTACAACTCGGAAACAGCCCTATTGCCCATCAAAATTGGAGACTGGAAAATGAAGAAGTGTTTTTTCTATAAAATGGAGTACTACACAGCCATAAAGAATGAGAAATTAGAGACATTTATAGCTAAACGGATGCACATTGAGGTCATACTCTTCAGTGAAATAAATGAACACACATGTGTAAATAATGAATAGTTTCTCTGGTGTGAAAAAGAAAGTGTAAATTAGGTTCAAATTGTATAATTCATAGTGTGAAATAGGAAGAAAAGGGCTAAAGGAGTAGGGGAAGTGGGAAGGATGGGGGAAAGGGAAGAAGGGAAACGAAAAAAATTGAGAAAAGGAAAAAATGGAAACAACGTCTTTGTAAATAGGGAAAGGTGGAGGGGGTGGAGGGAAGGGAGGTAACAGTTACTGTTTGGTTAAAGCCAGAATTATGTCTAGGTCTAGAATTAGGTTTAGGACTAATGCTGAGATTATTATTAGGTTATGGTAGAGTATAGACTATGGTTAGAATTAAAGTTAAAGTCAAGGTTACAGCTAAATCTAGGATTAGGTTTAGAGCTAGGACTACCTCAGGGCAGTGGGGTTTTTTGTTGTTGTTTGTTTGTTTGTTGGTACGGGGGATAGAACTCAGGTCCTTGCACTTGCAAGGCAGGCAGCAGAATTGCTGAGCTAAATCCTTGGCACTGAGTCAGTGTTATTTTTAACTATAGAGGTAGGGCTAGGGCTGAGTTTGGGCTAGGATTAGGGTTATGGATATGATTAGGGTTAGGATTAGCATTAGCCCTAGGGCTAGGGTTAAGGTTAGGATTGGGGTTAGGCTTAAATTTAGGGCAAGTGATAGGTCTAGGCCTATGTTTATGGTTATGGTGATGGTAGGTATTATTAGGTTTAACGTTAACGTTTTGGCACCTTGTCAAACTGTAGCTTGGCAGTAAGGAGCATATTTATTAACCATTTCATTACCAGATAAAGCCTGACATATATTTGACCATATCGTTCAGAAGCCTTTGGGACTTGCTTGTGGGAAGAGTTTGGAAAGAGAGCTGCTATGGTTAGCCTGTACTATATGGGAGACTTTAGTCAGAGCTGCGGCCAAAATCCAGTAAAAACTAAGCTCAGGAATAGCCTGCTGGGAAGAATTGCATTGACTATTGGAGCTCAGACAAAGAGTATTATACTTTGGCAGAAAGTTTGTTTGCATTTTGCTCATGTCCAGAGACTTTGCCTGAGACTGAGAATAAGGGTGGTGAATTAATTAATCTGGCAGAAGAAATTTCAAGGTAGTCTAATATGAGAGTTAGATTTGGTATGGGTTTAAGACTAGGATTAGGGTTAGGATTTGTTTAGGGTTAGAGTAATTGCTTAGGGCTTTGGCTAGGGCTAGGGCTATGTTGAGGTTTAAGGTTAGGGTTAGATATACATTTAGACTTAGAGTTAGTGTTACCAGAGAATGTATGTTGGACTAGAGCCTGGTCCAGATTAAGGCTAGTTCTTTGCTTGGGCTACAGCCATTGTTAGGGTTATGACTGCTTTTAAATTGAGTGCTTAGTTTAAGTTTAGGGCTAGGCTTCGGGATATGTTTTAGTCTATAGTATAACTAAAGATATGCATATAGTTAGTGTTAAAGTTAGGATTAATGCTGTTCTCAGATTTATACTTAGGTTTAGTTCTTGTTGTGATTTAGGTTAAGGTTAATGTGAGAGATAGGGCTAGATCTAAGGCTAGATTTAGGGTCAGGGTTAAGGTTATGTCTAGGGCTAAGGCTCGGATTAGTGTAAAAATTAGGGTTATGTTTAGCAATAGGGTTACAGTTAGGTTTAGGATTGGGTTAGGTTTACATTTAGGACTAGGATTAGTGTTAAGGATAGGACCATTGTTATTGTTTCAGTTAGGTTTAGGGTTATGGCGTTTTGGAAGTAATTAGTAAGTGACACACAGAGAAGCAGAATTGAAGTAAATTAATAAAGGTTTTATTTTGTTGACAATAGGCTGATCGCAATAGAAATAGTGCCAGTGATTGACCTGTACTATGTTGCAGCTTTTTCTTTTATAGCTTTATAGCCATGATCTCATCTAGGCGATTACATTTCATTTCTTCAGTTATTATCCATGTACAAATTGCAGTAACAAGACAGTGAGCTTTAACCCAGATGTAACAATTCCCTGTCGTTAGGGAGTTTACTTTAAGATTGGTCTAGCTATTTATTCTAGTGCACAGGAAGTGGGTGTTCAAGGTTGGAGATGAGGCCAGATGTTTAATTTCATGGTCAATGCCTCCAGTGTCTATTAATTTTGAACTAAACAAAACAGATTGCTGTTAGAGACAGCAGAAGTCATTTTACATTTTCCTAACATTTTGTAAGTCTTAAAATTATTTATAAAAGTTCTATCAATGATAAGGGTGAAGATTAGGGTTAGGGTTAGGTCTAGAACTAGGATTAGGGTTCAGAGGAGTGTTATAGGTAAGATGATGATGATGATGATGATGATAATGATGATGATCATTATTTGGTCCTGGGGTTTGAAATCAGGTCCTTACACTTTTGAGGCAGGTTGCAGCACCACTGAGCTAAGTCCCCAGCCCTTGTAGTTTTGTGTTTTTTTTAGAGTTAGGAATACGTATAGAGCTAGGGTCAGGGTTAAGGTTAATGTTGGTGATAGGGTTTATGGGCACGTTTAGTGCTAGGTGTAAGGCTGATTTCCTGTTGCTTTCATGCTATGGCTAATATTAAGTTTAGGATTAGAATTAGGGGTTAGGTTAGGGTAATGTCTAGGGATATGTTACGGTTTTGCTTAGGGTTAGGGTCAGGTTATATTTAATGTTTCATAAATTTTACTATAGGTTAGGTTTATGGTTAGGATTACTGTTAGGCCTATGTTAGCCTTGGGATATGGGTTTGGTGTAGGTCCAGTCTACACTAGGGTTAGGGTTAGGGTTATGTTTAAGATTAGAGCTGGGCTAGGTCTACACCAGATAGGTTTAGGCTTGTGGTTAGGGATACAGTTCTAGTTAGGGTTAGGATTAGGGTTGTTTAGTGTTAGGTTTATTGTTAAATATAGGGGTACAGCTAGGGCTAGGGCTAGGGTTTGAGCTAGGGTTAGACCTAAGACTAGTATTTTACCATAGTTAGAGTTAAGATTAGGATTACTGTTAGGTTTCCACCAGAGTAAAGGTTAAAGTTAGATTTGTTGTTAGGTTTAGGATTAGTCTTCCACTAGGATTAGAATTAAGGCTAGTGCTAGGGCTAGGTCCTAACTAGAATTAGATTTAATGTTATGTTTAAGTTTCCAATCTGGCATCTGGTAGGGTTTATGGTTCAGGTTAAGGGTAGGTTTATGGACCATAATCTTATTCCAGGGTTAGATTAGGTTTATGGTTCCACCAGGTTTAGTTACAGTTTGGGCTAGGAATAGGTTTGGGTCTAAAAATAGTTCTTCAGGTAGGGTTAAATTCCACCAATGTTGTGGTAATGAGTAGTTTTAGGGTTAGGGCTAGGGCAAGGGTTCCATCTGAGTTAATGTTAGTATTTCACTTATGGTTACAGTTAGGGATATGGCTAGGACTATGGCTAAGGCTAAGACAAGAGCCTTGGGCTAGGGCAAGCACAAGGTCCTGAGTTCAATCTCTGGTACAATAAAACAAGTTAGGTTTAGGATTAGGGTTAGGGTATGAGTTTGGTTTAAGCCTAGTGTTCCACCAGATTTAGTTTAGGCTTACATTTAGGGCTAGGCCTAGAGCTAGTTCTAAGGGTAGAGCTAGGACTAGAATCCCACCAGGGTTAGGTTTAGGTATAGGGTGGGTTTAGGTTTTGTGTAAGGTTTAGGGTTTTACCAGGGTTAGTGTTTGGATTACAGTGTTATAAGTATGCTTATAGCTACAGCTAGGGCTAGGACTGATATTCTACCAGGTTAGGTTTATGTTCAAGGTTACAGTGACAGTGCTTGGGCTAGGGCTAGATAGAGCTCAGGCTAGGGCTTTTGCTAATGGTAGCATTAGGGTTTTATGAGGGTTAGGGGATTAGTTTTGGAATTAGGTGTAGGGTTCCACCAGGGTTGTGGATACAATTATGTTTAAGGTTATTTTTAGTACTAGGGGTAGGGCAAGGACTCATGCTAGAGCTAGATTTGGGACTAGAGTTCCACTATGGTTAGGCTTAAGGTCAAGGTTAGAATTAGGTGTAGAATTCCACCAGGGTTACATTTAGTGTTAGGTTTGTCCTTAGTGTTCCACCAGGTGTTTAGGAGCCACAAGGCCTGAGGTGAGCTGGCAGTAACATTCCTCCCAGCTTCAGTGTCTCAGCAGTTGCTTCTAAGAATGGTGGCAAAAATATTTAAGGTTTTATGTTATTTTTTGTGTTCTTGGGATTGACCCAGTGACCTTCACATTGAGCTTCATCCCTAGCCCTTTTTGATACTGTGTCTTGCTGAATTTCTAAAATTTCCAGGCTTGAACTTAACGATCCTTCTGCCTCACTTTCCCACAGTTCTGGGCTATGGGTTTGGGCCACTGTACCAGGCCTTAATTTCATATTTAATTAGATTGGAGTTAAGCACAGTTTTTCACTGAGAAGTACAGATTTTCTAGTCTTTCTTTGTCCAAGCAGGAAGTCAAAATGAGGACTGAAATACTAAATTGAAGCTTTATAATGATTGAATTAGCAAAGAATCAAATTCTTCAGTCTTTCAGTGCCTTTGGTGTTGAATGCAATGATCAATATATATTAAAACAGACATGTAGCTCCCTAAGTACAATCTTTTTCAACTACACAACCACTTTAGATTTTGGCCCATACAGATCCTTATGGGAAGCAAGTTCCCTTTCATCTTGACGATTATCAAATCATAAGTGATATATGTTTCTTGTACCTCACAGCAGTCACTCTATATTGCTCCTACCACTTTCGTTTACCATTTTCATCTTGCTGAGTTTTACATATTCTGTTGATCAGCTTTACATACTTTATGATATAAAAGTATTGTTCAGCTGCCAATGATGTCATTCACTATGTAGTTCATGAAACAATAGGCTTATAACTGAGTGTGCTATAATTCCTATTTTAAGTACTGTTTTCAGTCTATAGTAACCCAGGCCTCATTGTGAATTGATACAAATCTATTAAACCAAATATTTAAAAACCAGGTATAACTTAGCAAAGAAGCAGAAAAAAAATTATAATCAACTTAAGGCAGTTTATTTTTAGAGGTAGTGTTCCAAACATAAGATACCACTTAGCATGTAAGTTATCAAGAAAGTATATGTTGAAGCAAATTATTTTTGGATAAAAAGTAGATCCTTTTAAGCATTCAAAGCTTCCATTGTTTAATAGCATGCAAGATGCAATAATTGCCTTCATGTATTTCACTATATATTTTTACAATTGAAGTGACCAGACATCAAAGGGCTACAATTGTTATACTTCAGTATTTGCCAATTGTTCAGAAAGCAGGACAGTAATATGTGAAAATTAATATTTTCCTGGTGAAATCTATGCACTGTAATTTAAATTGTCATAAATCATGAAAGTAAAATGTCAAATTATTTGTCCACTTAAATTGGACTAGAAGGTGCTTTCAAGTTTTTTAGAAAATTTTTCTTTTGTATTATCACCAATGATTTTTGTACATCTTGCTACTTTTTTTTCAGCTTTGAGTTTATTGGTACATTTTAGGGATACAGTACAGCTACATTCATTGTTGGGATCTTGTACCTCTACATGACAGGTCTTGGTCCTCATTTTTTCCCCTTGTCTCTACCCTCCCTTGACCCCCTCCACAAACTCTTTATTTACATCTTTTCATTATCTTGTATTTTTTTCTTTTCCCTTATTACCCTTCCCCTACCTACCTATCCCACCTTCCCTACACCTTTAGCTCCTTATCTTGCTACTTTTGAGAAATTGTCTAAAACAGAGAAATGGAGATGACTAGAAAAATCTCAATACTCACCTCCCCTTTGTTCTGTGCTGTTCAGGTTAGCCTAGAACTTGGGCTTACACCTCAGCTTCCTGAGTAGCTGGCACTACTGGCATATGCCATGCTTGACCTTAAAGAAAACCTATCTATCATCTATCTGCCTCTTTCTATCTATCTATGAATCTATCTCCTATTCATCTATCCACCAATATTATAAAAACACAGGATTGTGTTTTTCTTCTATTTTTGGTGCTCTATCACCAAATTATTGGAATAATCCTAAGGATTGGAAAGGATATTCCCTAGAATTCTAGTCTTAAGATACTTTGAGAAAAAACCCAACTTCATTAAAAATTTGTAAGCTTCAGAACATAATTTGTTTTAAATAAGCCTCTAACTTGACATAATAAAGAAACTTGTTTCATTTTTCAAACTTATTTGATTAATGGACTAAGTTAAAAAATGACTAGTTATGCATGAAATTCACGCTGGGAATCACTCAAGACTGTTGTTGTAGGAACGATAAATACATACACTGCAGAAATGTAAATGGTAGTCTATGGCATCAATGGTGAACCTTTTAGAGACTGAGTGCCCAACTTACTTATTACAAAGTCCCAACACTGCAAGTAAACCTGAATACTGAGGTTTTAGTTTAGAAAAAAACAACCCTACATTAACATCTTCTGTTTTAAAAGAAAAACACCACCAGTGCCATAGGTTTACTACCACTGGGTTATTGTTTCAATGAGTCCCCTCCAAAACTGAAATGTTGCCAATGTGACAGTAACAAGAGGTGGGGCCTTTAAGAGATGATTAGGGTAAGAAGACTCCCTCATCAAGAATAGGATTAGGCCCCTTTATAAAGGAACTTAATAAGCGAATTGGTTCTCTCTTACTACTCCATCTTGAGTCACGTGAGAACTCAGCAAGAAAGCTTTTGCCAGACATCCATGCTTCCACCGTGGACTTCCCAGCCATTATGACTGAGAAACACATTTCTGTTTTTCATAAATTAGTCTCAAATATGCTGTTAAAGCAGCACAAATGAACTAAGATGGTTGACTTAAATATGTCAGTTTTCTCACTAAAAAAAAAGGACTAAATAGTATGGCAAACTATTACAACATCACTGTGGTGGAGGCAGCTAGAGCTATAAGATCACACTGTATAGAACATATGGCAGTATCTTAAATTATTATCAGTTATTAGTCTTGTTAGAATACATCTATCTAACAAAGTAAAATGTGTTCCTAGGACTAATAAATACAATGGAATTTATGAAGCATCTACTATTAATACAGGATGGACCTGTGAAAATTAATGTAATCTCTAAGTTGTGTAGCATTTAATGTACATTCCCATCTATACCAGCTCAAACAGCTCTGCCAGGTCAGTTCTCAGGAAGGACAATCCTAGGCAGTGCGTTTATGAGAAGGTCCAGAAACGAGAAGTTCCACTACTAATACAAGTATCTGAAGCTTAACCTGGCAAAGGAGGCAAAAGTAAACAGTATTAAAACTTCAACATTGCTAAATACTACGGGAATAAAGATAAGCACTAGTGACTCTAGGCAACACTAATGACTTAACTTCAGTTAACTTTTATGCTGCATGTTAAAAATAATTTACATAGAAATAACTCAGGTTGTTGGTTTTTGTGCTAAAATTGAGACAGAATGCTGCCACTCAAGTCATAACTTCCCAGGAAGTCTTTTCTCATTATACTCACCAAACACGACCTTCACTTCCATTGAATTCTTTTAAAAAAGTTTAAATGCCACTTGAGATGATATAGAACGCAAAATCCATCTCGGATCCTACATTAAAAAAAAAAAAATCCATAAACTAACCAGCAAGCCAAAGGCATTGGTCAAAACTGTAGCAGACACCCCTGTGCAATATTAGAACTACAGTAGCTTCTTCCCCCACCATAATTTGGCTGTGTTACATTGGAAGTAGTCCAATCAGCGAAGTCCACTTCCAGCCGAGGTCAACTTGGCTCCAACTGAATTCCTCCCCTCTAACTTAACTGTTCTCTTCAGCGAAAATGTGCTTGTGCCCTCCTCATTCTATAGTTCCGCCCGCCTGATACTTGTTATCAGCAGGTGTCTCAAGCCTACCGTTTCCCCTCTTCCCCCGCTTATGACACCCGATGTATTGTGAGTCTTTTGTCTTTGTTGCCCAGAGCAGCTCAGATCAGCCCAAAGCTGTTTCTCTTAAGTCTGTCTTTTCCCACTTTTCTGTCTTGTGGATGTCATACTGGCTTGCAGACCAGGACCCACTGCAGGGGTCTCATAACATCCCCCTTCCCTTTCCCTATTGAGAAACCACTTCATATAAATTGGCTGCATTTTTGGCCAGCACCAGTGTTTTTAAAAATGGAAAGCAATTAAAAAAATTTTTTAAAAATATTTTTATGTGATTTTTGAAAATCACCTATAGCTCTCAAACAGATGAGCCTGTGCCTATGGCACCACCTTTAGTAATGAAACAAAATTTCAAAATACTCCAATCACTCAACTTTTCTGTTTAGAGTGAAAGTGTCATAATCTTATTTAAAAGTAATATTCAAAACAAAATTGGATTAAAAATTAATATATTTTTAAATTGCATTTTTTAAAAATCAACTTTTTACTGCATGTTTTATTAGATTTAAAGCTGGGGGAAGGGTGAAAGTCTAAACACAGCAGAGTGTTAATTTTCCACTTTCCCTTAAAGATAAAAAAGAATGATGCAAGCTACTATTTACTATAAATTATGTCCTTGGGCTGAGGATTTGGCTCAGTGGTTTCACCACCTGCCTCACAAGCACAGGGCCCAAGATCAATCTCTGGTACCAAAAAAAAAAAAAAAAATTATGTCCTAAATCTAATGATTTAGTTAATAACTGAAATTGTTTCTAAAATGTGGGATGAGACAAATACTACAGAACAAAACATTTTGATTTTATTCTCAATACTAGATGCTTTATAAGGGTTGGGTGTTCTTTTGGAAAATAATGCAAATCTCTATTTCATCTATATGTCTTTCATTTAACTTATTTTAGGACAGTATAATGTTCCCGGTGTCAAGCATTCTATGATGGTAAGTGAAATAGCACCAGAGCAGTATGTTTCATAAAAGTGTGTAGGTAAGTACCCGTGAACAAATCACACATGGTCAAAACAAAAATGTAATAAAATATTTAGTGAAAAGACATTTCAACTCCCATGTATGGATTTTAAAAATACAAATAAAATTTTATCAATTTGATATTCCACTTGTAAGTAGCTCAATACACATCCTTATTTCCTAAAATGATATTGCAGCATCTCTTGAAAAGTTAACACAACTTTATACCTTTATTAGTTAACAGAGGTAAATTTTAAACAGTAAACTTGTCCCTGGGTTTCTTTAAAAAAAAAAAAAAAAAAAAACAAGTCTTAGTGTAAGTTTAAAAGTTTAATATTTATAAATTTAAAAAATTTTACATGTACTTAATATAGCAGTGCTAACATTTTGTGACCATTAAACCACAAACGCACCGCACAGAGCTTCTTTGTACAGAGAATCAAATCACAATACCAACATTTGCAATCTGTCATAGTAACTTTGTGACAGAAGATTCCACACCAGGTAGCCTGGGCTCAGAGGACACTTGAGGTCAGACCCCCAGTAGTTACATGGTGCAGATATGGTGCTGAACTTGACTAGAAACATCAGCTGTGAGTGCACACCTGACAGCGCCGAGCAGCTGAGAGGTCTAAGAACACAGACTGGAGCAAACCAAACCTCCCTGCTGAAGGCCTGGGAACAGGTGAAGACTCAGCCACAGGGTGTAAGGAGGGGAGATGGTACTTAGTGGAGCCTCGCTGAAGGTGTAATGCACAAGCTACACCTCCCAGTTCATACCAGGGATCACCATGGAGCTGGCTCAGGGTGTTCGGTCTTCACAAAGACAGAGTGCTACAGGCCAGAAACAGATTTCGCCATGAAAATCCTTTTTAAAATAGAAATGGATGCCCATTATTAAGCTTCTATCTTTACCTGAACCAAATATATTCTTTGGCTAAATATGTCATGGGTTCCCATTATAATCAATCAGGTATATATCACATTATTTACAACTAAACTGAAATGTTTAAAGTTCAACTTGAACCATGGCACTTCTAATCAATTCAAGCTCAGCAATATGCCTAATGTGGACATTTTTTAATTTTAGAAAAACCAAGTTTTAAAGAATTCTTAAATGCAGTGTATTCAGAAGTTACCAACTCAGAGAATTTACTTACATTTAAAAATAATCTACACATCATTATATCTTCAAATCATCTATGTTGTTTTGTAGAAAATTTTACAGAAACTTTTGTTGAAACCTCATATTCAAAACATTTCTTTATTCTCTGGCTTAAAAACAAAACAAAACAAAACCCTAAGAAGTACTGAGGTTCCTTCTAACTTAAAAGCTTAATATTTTACTCAGGAACCAATGATGACAATGACCCGTCAGATGCAACCAACTTAATAAGGTCCAATGACAACCACCTCTACAACAGAGATGGTAAACAGAACACAAGTAAAATTATAACAGAGAAAAATAGTATTTTCAGGGTAGAATCAACACTGTACACTAGGAGACTCAAACCTGAAATCTTTGAAGCTGACAGCTATTTTCTTTTCAATATTTGAGAGGTTCATGGAAGAATTAACAGACAAGAAACTTGGTGATATCAGGAAAATAAAGATGACATTTTTGGCAAAAGAAAAGTCCAACCATTAAATAAGAGGAGAGTTAAATGATGTTGACAAAGGGGAAAGTATATAGATACATGGTTTGGAAATGAAAATTGGGAAAAACATACTAACCATCTCATCTGAACAGAGTAATGTAATATATATTAGGTACAATAAAATAAGGTTGAATTCTTAAAATTAGCTTAATGAATTGCAAAGTTTGTTTACATAAAACATCACAATGTTGATGAGACGAAAACTCAATGTTAACATGCTACTGCCTTCCAAAGGAAAGACACCCAGCAGAATGACCTAAATAATTGTGTTGAAAAGGACACTGTCAAGCAAGTTTCGCTATTAAGGCAGTCATCCAGCACAAGGACCATAAAATCAAACCACCCCTTTTAGCAAGAGAGATAAGAACAGTTACAGCTGCTGTTACATTAACAAATTGTGAGGATACAAAATGTTCAGTGATTACATAATGGGAAACAAATGGGTCAAGGAACATAAATTGAGACATAAATAAAACAAAGGACGCATGGAAAATGAGGTGAAAGAATACTGTGTGAACAACAGAAAGTTTAAAAATCAAATACTTGACAGTGTCCCTTTAGCATATATAAAAAGACGACAAATAATATTTGAAAAATCTTTTAACAACAGTTTTAAAAGGAAAAACATTTATTATAATCAAGCCAGTATTCTCAATATTCACTGGGCTAAGGTTAAGTAAAATTTAAAAATCTGAAGAGCTAATAAACATAGTTAAAGAAAAAGCTGGACAAAATAAAAGAAGCTCCAAGTGACTAATCAGGCAAACAAAAACACAAACACCCTGAAGAATCTAGATGGTGCAATTAAGTGGCATCCCCATTACTTAAAATATGGTGATTGTTCCTCCTCTCTCCCCTAGTTTGACATTAAGTGACACTGTGGTAATCTCTTCAGTATCATTTGGTCCAATCTGAGTAAATGTTGTCTTACATAAAACTGGTCTAATAAAATTTCAGTGCTGTAACAGGATCTGGGCAAAATTTAGCAAATACATTTCATGGGTAGCTGTTGTTGAATATAGATGCCTCTTTACTACAAGGCATTCTTTTCCTACTCATGTTTTACTTTTAATAATAAACTAATTATAGTTGTGTCCTAGCCAGTGCACCTATCCATTCAGTTGTCTCAGGGACTGTACTTATCACACACAGACACACATAACTCACAACTGCTGCAAAAGCTTAAGGGAGCTATGAAGCACAAAATATCAGGAACAACAAAAAAACGAAGTGACTACTGCTGCCTATCACTTTAAGTTCTTCCAGGAAAAAAAAATTCTAAAAAGAAACAGATCAAAATATTTTTCAAAGTACAAAGATATGTATTCCATGAAGAGTGATACTGGTGTTCTTTGAAGTCTTTTAAGATGTTTTTGCTCTACCTTTATTGTTTCTCAATGGTGATCAAATTAAAATGATTCTGTTGTGGCTATAGGCCTTTCACTCCTACCTAACATCACAGGCACAGGTTGGATATTATTTAGATGCTTCTGTTTTGTTAACTGCAACTGTTAACAGCACAGAGTTAGACAAAGCTTTGCAGAGCTTTTCACATCCTATGTGAAGACGCATATGCTATGTGCAATCCAGATTTAATAACTGCACTCACAGGGTGGTTTAGCAGACAGGTCCAGCACGTACGGAAGAATAAGGCCTGCCCTTCACAGCACAGTCTCAATGCACCTGTGCTAGAGTCCTCTACCTCACTGTATTGTATGACTCTAGGATTGCAGTGGCCAGTTTTCTATGCCTGCAGCTTATAAATCAGCTTTTGTTTCCATAATTTAAGCTGGCACAAAAACTTAGGGGGAACATGGCAGCAGTATAAAAATCCTGATTAGAAAAATTAAGCTAGAGAATCTAAAGTAAATTTTTTATCTTCTGAAATTAAATTTGTGTGGCTCCTGTGACATGAGCATAACTCCCACTCTAACATAATTATTGCCCTAATGCCCCAATGTGCAATAGTCTGTGTGAATCACAATTCACATCCTTTAAAATAGTTATTGCTTAAGCAAGCCATTCAGAGTAGATATGGGCTGTGTAGCTAGATTGAAATGCACTCATACAGTTAACTATACAGGAATGCGCTTTTCATTTCGCTTGTAAACTCAAATAAATACATGATCAAAAGGGGCAAACAGGTTCATAGCAGCTAACACTCTAAGCCAACTCTGAACCATCAGGACTTGATTTCTTACTAAAACAAATCTGTCCTTTATTTTTAAACTTCCCTCTTAAAATTAAGGCAATGAAATGGCTACAGTTCCCAAAGTTCTTTTTATGGAACAAAAATATACACATATTTTTCTCAAGTTTAGACATCAGAGCATGATTAGAGATATGTATTAATTACACAAAACCTGTGAGGGTGGAGATAAAGGAGTGGAGAAGGAGAAACAAGAGGGGAGAGAGGAACTAAAAAGAAGCTCACAAACACCTGGTGACAATTTTCTTCCTGCTGAACCACAAACCTAATTATGTGGGAGGAAATACTGGAAAGCACAAAACCTCATAAGGTTTTTCAAATGTCTCTCGTAGTGAAAACTTTCAGGGTGATGGAGGGGAGGAACTTATTAAAATAAAAACTCAAGGGTCCAACAACCAGAGGTTCCAACTGAAGGTCTATAACTGGGCCCAAGAATTGACTTTTAAAAATTAGCTCCTCAAAGAGACAAGGTGATCTATGAGCAACATTTTGAGAAACATTGCTTAGAACATGACCACCTAATATTTAATAGCAAAAATTCTAAACTTTGGCTAGCTGCCTATGTTTTGATCAAAGGGGAAAAGGCACTGAATATGTGCCCATATCTGTTTGCACATACATGGAATTACATTTTGAAATTTTCAAATAACCATTCAAAATCTAGAAGACAATGTATATGGCAGATTGTGGCTAACACCTAACAGCCAAATCTGATTCAAAGTTGACTTTCCAATTTCATCACATACTGTGTCAAAGCTGCAGGCTCTCCAAAATCCAAAATAGTCAAATGAACTGAGGAACAGGACAAGACTCAAGTCAACTTTCAGCAATTCAGTGCACTCTGCAGAAAGGATCTAAATTAAGCATAGAGTTCTATTGTTTATTTTACACAAAGGAGACCACCAACATTAGCCATAAATTCTTCTAAACTTTTTAGGAAGGCCATCTTTTGCTTCCGATCCAGCGTAGGAGGAGTGCTGCTTGCAGTGAGTTTGTTGAAGGCATCCGCTAATCTCTGGTAAATTACTGGGTCTTGCTGACTTGACAGTAATGTTTCCACCAGTTCAGAATATTCAGCCTGTGGGAGAGACAAGGTCCCCATAAAACTCTATCCCTCTAAGAAGCAGAGGCTGACAATCCTTTTTAATATTTACTATCTACTTGAGGTAATCTCATCTTCTCTATAGACTAATTCACACTGCTAGGAAACAGATACTATTTATACTCCCATTTTACAGATGAAGGTTCTGCCAAACAGTGAGATGAGATAATACATGCAAGATTCACATTGCTAAGAAGCAAGACTGAAAGCAGTCTGTCTCCAAGCCCATGTGATTACCACTTTATGGTGTTGCTTATTCTGTGTTTTCAAAACACAATCTCCTAGGGGATCAAGAGATGGCATAGAGAGGAGACTGAACCCAATAATTAAGGTGAGTTATGTACATATACCAACTCCCCACAAGGAATGTAAATATTATGTGTTACAAAATGTACTAATTAAAAAAAAAATATCTTCCTTCTCCTCCTCATGTTTGAGAGTGTCTTGCTATATAACTCGGGTGGGCCTTGAACTTGCTACATTGCCCAGGCTGGCCTCAATCTCCTGATCCTCCTGCTTCAGTCACCTGAGTGCTGGAACTACAAGCCTATACCACCATGTCCAGCTACATTATATACATTTATTTTACATTTTATACATAGCCTAAGTGATAATATGACTTTGAATAGTTCTCCAGGGGTCTAAGACACCTTCTTTACAGTTCAGAAGACAGCAGATATCTGAGAGGAAGGAAACACAGGAAGGGTGTTTCAGAGGTTCCACAGAGTGGATGCAGAGCACTTTGAAAGTTCCACACCAGCACTGTCAAGTGGCTACTGGAGAAAGAGTGGGAAAAGGACTTCTAGATGTAACAGATGTGATACATGTAGGGGTAAGAAATGCCATTTTCCTAATAAGCAACAAAGGATCAAATGACAGAAAGGCCACTGATCATACTAGATACTACCTGCAGAGAGTGGAGGCTAGAGCAGAGCTCAAGAAATGAAATCACAGAGCACAGAGATCACAGAAGTCTAGAGGAAGCAGGGCTTTAAATATATGGACCTCCTCAACACCTACTATGATTAGAAAGGAAAATAAATGCAAAGCTCCTCTAGAAAATCATTTGGCCATGTTAGAAAGCATATATGATTGGGCATGGGGCATGGGAGGACAGGAAACTGAGGCAGCACATGATCCAATATGGATACTGTATATACTGGATGGACAGAAAAATGAAGGAAAACTAGTCAGCTAGCATAACTGCTTTCGTCACACTAATCCCTTATCAGTGATATTTCAGAATTGTAAAGGTCCAGCAAAATAAAATGCTGCTTTCTATAATATTGCACAAAATAATGTATTGTTCCTTATTTTCTCCGAAAACAAACTACACCTGGTCCCCAATCTTACTCATCTTATGTCCTTCACAAATCAGTTCCTCAAGGACAGGAGCCATAAATTCATTACTCACTGAGGTTTGCACTCCTGGCTTCTAGCAGTCATCTAAGAACAAGCTCTGGAGTAGTGATGCTGCAAAGGTTGGCTGATAACAGAGGAGAAGCATTTGGAAAATGCTTTTGAGTTGACAAACAATCAGGTACACATGGAATAGGAGCCAAGAGCTAATAAGGGAGCTAAAAACTACTGCCTGATTTTGTCACAGATCCATTAAGAACTGGGGTGGTGATAAACCATCATCTCTTTGAACAAGATCACCCTTCAGAGAAGGGTGTTCAGTACCTGGTGCAAACACACCAATGTGTAGAAAGCTTCACCAGCTGCAGTGGTCATCTCTGTGTTGTGCTTCTGCAAAACCAGCATATCAAAAACCAGCTGAAATTAAATAATAAGAACGGTAAATAAAAATAGAGGATGATTGAAAAATCCTCTAGCCTCTCTCCAGTCAAAAAAGAAAAAGAGAGAGAAAAGTTATACTCAATTAAATCAAGTGAAAATCAAATAAAATGGTTTTTAAAAATTTCAAGGATAAATTGAAGATGTTATTACTCACTGTGGTATCAGAATAATCAATTATCAAATAAATCATTATATTTCCCACATCAATTTTCAAGTACACAAAATAAGAATGGATGAAAACAATGTGTCTCTGAAAACCTGATTCTAGAAAGCACAGTAAAATAAAATTATTTCCTCCTCTCTAGAAGAATGTGGGCATTTTCTAATTTGAATAAAGAATTATGTGCATTAACCATACTAATCAAAGCATACAATTTATTGACCTGCCAACCAAAAATATCTTACCTTAAGAAAGTGCCGAGTTGCTAGAAAAAGTGGTGAATCTGTTTCTTGTGCTTTTGCACACTGTTCAGCTAATGGTGTCAAGGCCTCTAGGCAGAGCTGGCAAACCTCTGAGCTCATTCTGATCACAAAAGTCAAAGAACAAACTACAATGGATATTCTGTATATTAGATTTACAAAGATCAAAAAAATCTTAGTTATCAAATGCATGACTCTTTCTATTATGTAATATGAAATAACGAGTTGTGAAGATTTCCAGTGTTTTTCAGATGATTTATAAGCTCCAGCATATTTTTTAGTATGCTCATAATACAAGCCCTACCCCCAAAATAAGTACAATTAAGATGGATTAAGCCATTTAATGCATTTGTTGCAGCACACAACAGATGTAACGAATTATATATGAAATAATGTCAATAAACAAATATTATTGACATTAATACTTAAAATAGATAATATAAATTATTTATAAATACCCAAGCAGACGCCTTTGGATGAGAGCTAAATGCCTATGTAAACAGATGAGTAAGACTTATCAAATGACAAATCAGACAAACAACATGCTCCCTTGATAATGCATGGACGTGGTTGGGTCTAATATGAATCTTCTAATTCAGTTTGTCATGTGTTGTAATAAACATACTTAATATTCTTGCGGGGAATAAAGAAACATTTTCTGAATTTTGGCGCCTGCAATTTTTCTTCGCTTTTGTTTAGACCATCATTCTTAACTGTTATCATTTTTGTTGCCACTCCTGTCTCATAAGTCTTCAATTGACATTTGATTTAATGGAAATTTTGTGAAGCCAGCCTGCAAGAGGTTGTGACATGGAAGACAAATGCATGGGATAAAAGCACTGACAGCTGTGTTGCCAATGTTCTACAAGCAGGCGACATGGACAAGAAGTACTCTCATTTAAGAAGGGCTCTATTGCTTAATGTGAGATTGCAGCCAGTAGTTCTACAGGAAACTGAGTCAAAAGAAATTCAGGTCAGAATTTAGGGTTTACATAGTTATGATGATCTTCCAGAAGAAGATGACATGACTGTATCTCAAAAAAGGTAAAGTTTTGCACATAAATAAATGTAGATTGTTGTACATTAAAAAATAAGATATCCCCTGAAAATAAACCCTATTCCATCATTTGGAGCAAAAAAAATTTTTTTTTCTGGTACTGGGTATTGAACTCAAGGTCTTTGTGCTGAGCTACATTTCCAGTTTTATTTTTTATTTTCAGACAGGATGTAGGTAAGTCATTAAATTGCCCAGGCTAAGCTCAAATTGTGACATTCTTTCCTCAGCTTCTCAGAGTACTAAGACTGCAGGCTTTGTTTGTAGCTGCAAACTGAACAGCTACATTTTATTTTATTTATTTATTTGGTACCAGGGATCAAAATCAGGACCTTGTGCTTGTGAGGCAGGCGCGGTGACACTGAATTAAATCCCTGGCCCTGCAGCAAAAATTGAATATATGACCCAGTCTTATTTTCAGGGAAATACAGTATGACGTGTGCAGCAGATGAAAAGTGACACTATTAACCAGCAAGCTAAGACCAGAGATCTAGTAATAATAGGTGGCATTGCCAACTGGGGCCTTGATAAGGGAGTGGCTTTGGGATGAGGGATCAAATGCCTTCAACATTTATGAGAAGAGGAAGGATGAGGCAAATTAACAAAAGAAATAGAATTAGAGCAGTTACAGAGATAAGTATGTGGAGAAATAAAACTGAACCACAAAAGAAAACTACAAATTTAAATATTTCCAAGTAAGAACCCCCCTCCCAAAATTCATTTAAAGGATATGATGTCATTCCCAGTTCCAGGGAGTACATCAGACTTTTAAACAGATCCTCGGGAAGCTGTGGTATTTTTTCAGGAAAAATCTCACAGATAAATGTGATTAATTTGTAGTACTGATTACAAAGGGTTGGAAACTGAAAAAGAAATATTAAATATTTAGATGCTTAATAGTACCTTTTTATTTTCATTAATGTTATAATGTGACAAGTTCCTAAGCAATATAACAATTTATTTAAAACATGTATAAAGTATAGAAAACATGCAAACCTAAATAAATGTAAAAATGTTATAATTCAAGGAATATTTTATAAACTACTATAAAAAAGTAATATACAGTAGAAACAATTATTTTTTTGGATCATTAATAAAAGCCACAGTTAATTCCACACACTATAGATATTTACACTGAACATTAAATAAGACACACAAATCCAAAATTATTAAATGACCTGGAAATAAAACCCTTCTATAAATGTGTTTATTTCCAGTCAAACATGTTGGAAAAGTGAAAGGAATATAACAGTTAAAATTATGCATTAAACACAGTCTTTAGTCCTTATTCTTCCAACAACTACTTTCTACTTAGTCCTTGAGGATTAAAGAAAAAGCAGATAATCTAGTTTACACTTGAGAAAATATACAATTAATGGTTATCTGATCAAACAAACCAACCCTAAAAGCAAACCAACACACAGAACTGGCTGAACATGTTCATCCCACTGGCTGCTGCACAAGCATCTGGCTCACAGAGTGTCAAGACTGCTTCCGAGAGAGGCATTTCTCAGGAAGGGAAATGCATAGTGAGAGCCTGTTGTGTTGGGAGCCTCACCTTCCAAGAAATTCTCAATTTCTCTTTTCTTCCCACTGCCTCCTTCTCATCCTCACCTGTGTGTGCACACACCCCTCTTTCTTCTCCACCCTTAGCTTCCCAGGCAATCATGACAAGAGACTTTGTATCTGCTATAGTGCTTATGAAAAGAAGAAAAGGCAGCCTTACAAACCTCCAACCCCCAATACCAAATGGTGAAACTAAGCACAATTTAGTCAGATTTTTGAGCACTTTAAATTGCATTATTCTTGGTTTCTTACCATCCCATTTCTATCTATAAGTGGCTTAGAAAATGCCATCCTCTACTCAACCTCTTAGCCTGAGAATAATGTTCAAAAATATAACAACACATGATAAGAAAAGTAAAACTGATAACAAAACTCAATACCTAAAGTAACAAATTTTCTCTGTAGCATGCCCTGACAAAATGCATCATGAATGGATCAGTGCGCACAGGACTCTGGAAGCAAGCACAAGTTTAACTAATGGAAATACAAAAATTTCATTTTCATACACTCCTTAATTAAGTCAGATGTACATTACTGTCTCAGTACCTTTCAAAGTATCTTTGAACTTCAATATAGATTTAATATTCATAGTCACTGTCTGTAATTACCTTCAAAAGATCTTGTGACATCAGGGGCAGAATGAGGTTTACTCCATATAAAACAACATCAGCTGCAGACACAGATCTGTTTGAGGCTTGACCTGGCTCATGTCCTCTAAACACTTCATCTATTAAAATAAGAGTAATATAGTCACAGTTACAGTATTAACTAAATTTCCAAATCACTAATTTTACCTTCATGAAAATGAAAATAAATTCAAGCCTTAAAGCTCCCAATAAATATGAGTAGATAATAAAGAAATGTGGTAACTCTAAACCTGTGCCACCTTATGTGTTTTACTTATTCGAGGATCTGAATATTTGACGCAGAAGTACCAAGGAAGTAAGGGAAGGAGACAGTCTAGAAACAGAAGTAAATCTAATACCTAATGTAACATAAAAAAACATAAAATCTGACATGCTAGCCATTCTATAAGTTAAATTATTTCCATAGTAGTATCTACTTAATCTTAGGTGTATGGAATCTTTCTGTATTTAAATAGAATAGGGGAAAATATGGAAATAAAAATGTTAAGTAAAAACAGAAAGCAGTTTAAATCAAGAACAGCCAATATGCTGTACTTAGCAGGGACTTCTCATGGAAATAGCAGGAATGGAAAAGACTTATGGAGAAGCAATGCGTCAAATATGGCATGAAAATTTATGTCCTTGTGAACACTTAGTATGCTTTCAACTTATAAATTTCTCCTGGAACTCAGCCACCAGGTTTTTATTTGTATAGTAATAAACTGAATGATGTTGTGAACAGACTTGTTGCTCCCATCTCCCAGACTAATCAGAATGTGACATTCGACAAGAGGTTTACCAGTTTCCAAACAATGTTATATTTGCCAAGGAGCACAAGTTGACCACCATAGGAATAAAGCAGAAATTCCAAATGAAATGCTGCAAATTCAAAACAAATGCATAGTACAATCTTTAGATTTCAGAACGATATAACAATGGCCTCATATATGGCCAAGAAAGACAAAGTGGCACTGCTGAGGTCAACACTGCACTATGATGACAGTACTCATAGTGCATAAGCCTGAGACAGTAACTTGCTACAACAAAACCAAAGTGGAGTAGCTACTGAATCATGTAGCAGCTATAATGTCACTTGGAACACAAAGCATTGGTCAATGCTTGTTTTACTAGATCTTAAACACATGTGACATAAATAGTTTGCTAGTACAAAATATCATGGAGAAATTTTCTTAGAAGATTGGGACTGGAACTCATAAGAGATCATTTACAGCAGAGGAAAAGCTAAATATTTCTACCCATGGAACTATGCAAAAAAATTTTGGAGCACACTGGTGAGCTGACAAGGTGCAGCATCACAAAGACCTACTCCAACAGGCAAACAAAAAAGATGTCAACCATGCCCTACAAAAAAAGAAAGGAAAACAACATATGTGCTTTTTAAGTGATACCTGTGTATGGAACATGCAGTCTTCGTGTGTGAAAACTGCCTCAGGTGTGACAGTTGAAGCAAAGCTTATTTCTGTGGTTGACTCTTCTTTGTATTTACATTGTAGTTAACACAGGTTTTTATTTCTGAAGTTATCTTTTAGGTTTTATAAGCAACTAAATAGCTGATGTAAAAATGTTGATGTCTATTCTAAGCACGCATTATATATCTGATATTTTATTGATATCTTAGTCTCCTGCTAAATATACATTGTACAATATAGCAGTAAACTCCTGACAAAAAAAAGACTAAGAAATAGGACACCATGGCCTGCCACACAGAAAAGGAATGCTAAGCACATGTGCTGTCATGTCAGTGTAAGCCAGACATGTATATGGAACATATGGCTGTCACATTTGAAGACTGCCCTGGTGTGACAATTGGAGCAGATTATTTTTGTTGTAGAGTTCTATTGGTATTTTCTTTTCTTTCTTTTTTTTT
>NW_022900950.1:25724455-25749159 GCF_012274545.1 Fukomys damarensis
GTTTTTTTTTTTTTTTTTTTTTTTTTTTTTTTTTTTTTTTTTTGGTACCAGGGTTCGATCTATTGGTATTTTCATTGTAGTTCATATAGGAATTTATTTCTGATGTTCTCTTTTAGGTTTTGTAAGGAAGTACACAGTTGATGTGAAAATAATGCTTATTCTAAACGCACAATACATATTAAGAATTTAATATTGTGCTCACTTTGACAGCACATACACTAAAAGAATTTAATACTTTTATTATTTTATGTTTCTGTTAATTACACATTATATAATAAGAACGTCCTGACAAAACAGCAAAGATCAGTGAGATGTCAAGTATGTCTTACAAAAAGACTAGGACAGCAAGACACGTGCTGTTAGTGTAAGCAATACATGTATATGGAACATGCTGATGTCATGTGTGAAGACTGGTGCAATAAATGAAGTAAAGAATTTTTTGGGAGTAGTTCTATTGGTATTTTCATTGTAGTTCACAGAGGAATTTATTTGTTATTTTTTAGACTTTGTATACCAAAAAACCGCTGGCGTTGAATTTGATGTTTTTTTATGAACACTCAATAAATTTTACAAATTCAATACTTTTTTTTGATGTTTTTTCCTGTTAAGTGTACTTTGGTTAATATAATAAAACTCATAAAATTAAAAAATCAATTCATTAATAGAAATATTCTAAATAATAAATGTGGGTACTATGCACCCACATTTCTATGCCTTTATGACAAAATTGGTGTTACATCCCTTAAAGGTTACCACTTCTGACTCACTAAACAATGGTCTTTAGATGAGAGTAAAATATTTCACTGTTGGTAAGAATATAATGTGACAGTTACCTTCAATAGCAATACATTAAGATACCCTGAGAAATTCAGACAGAGCTATAGCTCAATGCTTTTTATTTTTTGTGGCAGTACTGGGGATTGAATCCAGGGCCTTCTTGAGCTACATCCTCAGCCCTTTTCTTATTTATTTATTTTTTAAAGCAAGGGCACTAAGTTGCCCTGGGTGGACTTGAATTTGCAATTCTTCTACTTCAGCCTTCAATGTATCTTTACCAAAACTAAGGAAATACATTAGATTTCCAACTGTGGAATACAATGCAGTCATTAAAAATGGCACGAAAAATTATACGACACAGAAAAGGTTAACATTACATTTTTGTAAAGGCAGAAAATAAAACTGTACTTAGAATCTGACTACAAAGAAGATTCTATATAGGTAGAAAAAGAAATCTCTCAAATGTAATGCACAGTTGACTCTTAAATCATGTCAAAACTATGAGAAATTTTTCTGCTCTGTTGGGATATTTCTACTTAAAAACAACTTTTTCAGACTTGTTCTGAATTTTCCCCCAAGTCTCAGTTCTGATTAGAAGCAGCACATTTTCCAAAGTAGGGGCAGCAGATGTACCAGTCCAGCCCAGGAATACCGACAGGAAAGGCCTCCTGGGGCAGGGAGAGAGGCTGACCCACTCAGCTGATAATGCTAGGCTCTCCAGTAGGGCCTCCACTAGCCCATAGTTGAATAACATCAAAGGCCTACTCCCAGCTTTGCTTTGAATATTTCACCCTTGTATGTTAGCTTCTACAATATTTAAAATCTTACATTTAACTGTTATCTATGAACTTCATCTTAAAAATAATGTTATGTTTTTATCATCTATATAACAGCTGTTTCTCTATTTTCTAATTTAATTGCCTTCGTTTTTGTTTCTTCTGAATTTCAACTCTGTATACCCTTATTCTGATCTAACAAGTATCTTACTGCTAATTTCTTCATCTTTTACTTTGCTTTAACCTTTGTACTGTTTTTATTTATAAAATCTCAGCTCCTTCACTCACTGTCTTCTTTGCTCTACAATTTGTTCTCAAAATGGCAGACAGGAGGAAGTAAAGCTACACCACAGCCCAAAGACAGGGAGGGTTTTATCTCTAAATGCTGTTGGTAGCTCTCCCATGACTATCAGAATTTCTCCAAACTGTATCACCTTTACTATTCCTGGAAGACTCCCCAGTTAAAAACCTTTATAAAAATACTAAAGTTTTCCCCTTTATTAAAGGTTGAGTCCTACTGGATCCAGGAAATGTACTATAGAAAGTAAGCTATATGAGGAAGAGTTCAAGAAGGCTGCACTTGGAATGGAACCTCCATCCAGACTCTGGTGAGGAAGTAAGGAGGCAGTATCCAAAGAGGCTTCTGAGGCAGGAAGAGGAGACAGGTTACAAAATGCCCAGTCCTGCTTCAAAATGTTCTTTTAAATTAGTCTTTAGCCTTAGCTGGGCTCTGTTGTATTACTTCAGCAGATATGAAACATGATAATAATTACTTTAGGAATATGAAAATAGCATATAGTATTATCTTTCAGAAATAATCCCAAGGGTTGGATGCTATGACTACGGTGGGTTGTTAACAGCACCAACTTAGAAAGGAAATCTCTTAAGGGAAAAGTAAAAAAATGTATAGTACCACGAATGTCTGTAAAACATACAAGGTGATGTTAGATATGATTTTTTTCTCTTTAAAAAAAGTAAGATTTTGTTTGAAGACCTGGAACTGAGGTAAAGTTAAGTAGCTGGGGGAGGGATACTTTAAAATATTTTTGGAGAATTTAATCAAAGGGATGGGAGAGTGATTAAAGGCACTGGGAGATAAAATTCTCTCCACTCCCTAGTTTTATAAGGCAACTGAACTTCCTCTTATCTGCCATTCTGAGAACAAAATGTAGAGCCAAAAGAAAGATAAAGGCTCAGGCTGGAGGATCTCTGAAGTTTGATCCAGACCCTGTCTCAAAATAAATACAAGGATGGTAGCTGAGTGTAAAGCCCTGGGTTTAATGCCCAGTTGGGGGTAGGGAGGAAGTTAAGAAGTAGGATAAGAGAGAAGTGAGAGAAAACTATACAAAGAAATGAAGTTTTAATTATTGATTAAGTTTTTCTCTGTAACAACAGCTACTGATTGCTCTGTTACCTACTGATTGCTAGGTAGCAAGGAAAAGTGATCCTATAAACATTTTTAAAATACCTTTACAATCACACCCACTTTATAGTTAATAAAGGTACCTGTAGGCTGATTTCCCCATGCCATATGGTTGAGAGCCACTAAGATGGTGACCTGTCCACTCTGAGGCTTAAGGCTTCCAACCCAACAGGGCTTTCAAGCTGTACTCAGCGAAGTGGTAGGTCTAAAGACACAGCTGACTCAGAAGGTGTGGAGAGCATGACACAGCATAACTCTGAAAAGTCTGGAGTCTAGTCTCATACTAGGGTTTAGATTTTAATGCTGACTTACTGGCAAAATACCTCTGGACAAGTGACTTAAACTCTCTGTGCTTCTGCTTCTTTATCTATATGGTGAAAATAATAATGGCAGCTACTCTGCTTTGCATTTAGTGAAAATCTCAATAAATGGAAGACATTCTTGTAAGAGGAAAGTTAAGTAGGAAGAGCTCTTGGTTAATCAGATCTACTTTCATTTGTTTGGCACAATGAACTTCCTCGTGGGAATTCCCTTAAAGAAAACAACAGTCTCCTTTAATAACAACCACCACCTCTTAAGAGGCTGAGGAAGGAGGACCACAGTCCAGCTTGAGAAACTTAGGGAGACCCTGTCTCAAAATAAAAACAAGCTCAGTGCAAAGGCCCAAGGTTCAATTCCCAATACCAACAAACACAAACACAAACAAATACAAAAAAAACCAAAACAAAACAATTTAAAAGCCACCACACATTTTACCTGTATCACTGAAATCTATGAATTCTTTTGACAGAAGGTTAGTAAGAAGCTCCATAATGAGAAGCAGGTCTTGGTACTGTTCTTCTTCTGCTGTAACATCTATTCTTTGCCGCCCCAAGTTATTCTTAGAATATACTTGCAACAAAGTAAGGCAGGCTTCATATAAGTTCATAGCTTTGGACTGTAAGAAAATATGCATATGTTATGCTACTTGGTAGAATCTATTGGGGAAACAAATATCAAAGAAGCTTAAATTACTCTAAATTCCAAAAGTAGCTATAATACTCTGTTATACTATTAAAATGTTACCAATAATGAAAAAGTATACATTAAGAATAGTTATGTTCAAAGTATTAGCCCTATTCTAACAAAACAATTTATATTCATTCAGCATGACTTCCTATAAATCATGAGTTTTTTATTAAGTCTTACTGAAAAATGTTTTGAAGGGATAAAAATAGATAACATGTGTTGAATCTGAAGTTTCTATCACCTTGTTATACCTCCAAAGACTTCCTCCTGAAGGGATGAAACTAGAAAGTGCTTACCTCTCCAAGATAGCATATCTGTTTATGTGCAACTTCAACAAAAACTTCTATAATAAGATTGACAGTCTCTGGGGTATTTTTGTAAACTTCCATCAACCCAATGCAATTGGTAAGGAAGTCCATTAAAAAATTAAAAAGAATGGCCACATTGTCGATCTGGGTAGCCTCCGCAATGCCACACAGGGCCTCCAGTGTGGCAGTGATCTCCTGCTTGACCTCCTCTTGCTGACACATTTGCTGAAAGTTTTCTTGGTTTATTACTCTTAAGAATCGCTGCTGAAGTGGCTGAAGAACCTATAAAGACACAGCATAAATTTTCCAAACATGCTTTCCTTGACTTGATAAATATTCACTTTCCAAAACATTTCTAATTGCTGGAAGTAAGACAAACACAGTCTCCGAGCCATACACTACATTCCGCATTTTTGAAGGTTTTCCTAACTTGTAGAAATGACACCCAAGTCATGGAACATGATTTTCTCAATCCCATTCATAGAATTCTGTCATTTCCCTCCATTTCTTTCCAACTGATTAACAAAAACACGTTTAAAAGAAAAAAAATTTAAGACCTCAAGTAGGGGTCAGCACATTTTTTTTTTCCTAAAAAGGGTCAGACAGTACTTTGTGTAGTACAGAGCCATAAACATGATGTAAACAGCTGAGCACAACCATTTCTCAACAAAACAATGTACAAAAACAATGTCAAAAGTCACCAGCGAACTTAAGAAGCTATAGATTCCTCCTTAAAAGGAAACAACCCTGCTATAACTTATCTTGCATTTCTTGCCTCCAGAACAATGAGATAATAAATGTTTATTGTTTAAGCCAACAAGGAGCCCCAGAAATATAGTAGTTGGCTTGCATCTACTTGTTCAAAACAGGAATGTTTCACTGATTCTTAATGTCACAATTGCCTTTATTTGTTATTATTGTACTGGGGATCAAACTAAGGGCCTCATGTATGGTCAGTGCTATACCACTGACCACATGTCTGGCCAGCGCATGTTTAACAGTACTCTAATACACTATTTACATGCCCTCATATGAACAGAGAAAATGTGCCTAAAGTATAGAACACCTGATAAATAATCAATGTTGTCAAACAGCAAACAAACCATGAGACAGTACAGCATTTATCAAGTAATAACCTTCAGCTTATTCACTAGGTGGAAAAAATATTAGAAAGGCTATGAAAGAAATGTTTACATTTCCACAGACTATTTTATAGCACCACACAGAGCACCTACAGGGCTGCAAAGGAGGGCACATCCAAGCAGAAGGAACCATTACCTCCGTCCAATACTGCTGTTTGGTTTCTGTGTCCATATGTGCAAAGCCTCCTAAGACTAGAGCCTTCATCAGTGTTCTCTGCACAGGACTAGACAAGAAATTAAGAGGTGGGCTTCGGCTTGCAAATTGCTTAGCTAGGTTCCACCAATTTTCACATTGAATTACTAAGTTTGCCCTACAGGGAGAAATAAGAAAACATAAGATGTAAGACTTTCACTGTATGTAAATATACTTAGAAAACAAACATTGAAGATAACTGATTTTTATTTATTTATTTTGTGGGGCAGAGTCTTGCTATGTTGCCCAGACTGGTCTCTTGTGAGTACAAGAGATCCTCTCAACTCAACCCTTGGGTAGTTGGGACTGTAGGCATCTACCAACACACCTGACTAGATTTAATTAGCTTTTAAAACAGTACAATAACAGTGTACACAATGGAGTCACACAGGTTTATATTCAGACTTCATTTGCCACTGGACAATGTAAAATGAATGACTCTTAATCATCAGTTTTCCAATCTGCAAAAAGGGGATAAGGATAGTTGTAACAGCACTAAATCTCATGCCTGAGACAGATATAATGATGAAATGAGGTATTATTTGTGAAATGCTTAGTAAATGCTCAATAATTTATAAGAATTCATAAATAGTATCCAATGGGAATAGTAATAACAATAATAATATATTCCTATAGAGCAAGAAAAACGAAAAACATCCTCACAATTTGCTGTAGAAAGTGTCAAAAATTTTACTTTGCAGCAATTTTAAATATCAGTTGTTCTCATCTTTAAAACAGGGATAATGCTAACAGGAACTAAAATAAATAAATAAATAAAAATAAAGGAACTAACTAAAAAAACCAAATAAGAATATTCCATGTAAGTGTTTTTATAACTATAAATTATTAAATAAGATTTATGTGTCACTCATAAGGTTCTTTAATCCCAAACCTTGAACAATCAATGTAATCTTCACTTGTAAAATGGGAAAGCCACATTTTCATTTACAACAATTTTAATGCTATTTCAAAATAATAGTTTGAATAACATGCTACTCCAAGAATGTAGAGTAAATATAGACTTAAACTGTGTAATCATTTGTCAGGTGAAAAGACTATGCTAAAAAGCAAACAACCTTCATACACACACACACACACACACACACACACACACACACACACACACACACACACACACACACACACACACACACACACACACACACCCATTCTCCAACAACAGACTTACCTTTCTCTTCTTTCTACCAAAGTGACAAGGAGCTGCACAGTATCATTTGCAAGGTCCTGCTCACTACTCCAGACTGAAAGGTTACTGATGACTTTTTGTAAGAGGTAGCCAATAATCCACTGAGAACCTTCTGTATCTGCTCCAAATGCTGTACTGAATGGCAGACTTATCTTAAGAGTGAAAACAAATATTGTTAAGATTGGAAAGAAGAATCAGCTGAGAAAATAATGAACAGAAAAATTACAGTGACACTGGCTATCTAAATCTGAAGTATTCCTACTTGTAAAAATGATTCATTTCAGTAAGTTCAAAACATCCTCAAAGCACTCATGCTTTCTCATCTGACTTTTCTGTCAACTTTATTCTCATACTGTTAACTCACTGACATGATAGTTAAACCAAATACAAAGAACATGTATTAGTCTATTACCAAATAGCAATGTGTATCTTAATACTGGTTAAAATAAAGAAAATCTGACAATGTACTCTAAGAAAAATTAGAAAACAGCATTTCAGTCTACAGTTTTCTTTAGTACAGATATGACAGTTCCTTTTTTCTAACCCTGTACTGAGGATCGAACTCAGGGCCTTAGGCTTGCAAGGCTGACGCAGCACCACGGAGTCAAATCTCTAGCCCAACAGTTCCAGTTTGCAGAAAAATATCAGTAGGAAAAAATGTTCCCATTTCTACAACTGCCAACTTTATAAGTCCAAAGTTTAACAATTTTACATTCTGACCTGATCATATAGTTTTTCATCCACAAGGAGATAAGTCTTGGCCCAGCGTTTTAGAAACCAAACAATATCTTTGCCCATTTGAGGGCTTAGTAGATGAGTAAGATCTGCTCTTATTGCTCGAGATTCAACTTCTGAAACTCTTAGAATTGCAGATAACAGCCTGTGGGTATAAAACAGAAGTCAGTTATAGATTTTTTCCCCCCTTAAAAGTTCTTTTCTGTTTGTTAATTCCCTGGATTTAGGCCAGGCTATACTTGAAAATTTCATCAATAGGTTGTAGATAAATGGGTCAGATTATTTCTGGTCTTTCATAAAATATAGAAGACAAAACAAAGACAGAGTCAATGCTAGAAAGATCCTTCCATTGAAGCTGTAGCTGTATAAACCTCAGCATTACTGTCTAAGGAGAATTTTCATATTGAAAATAGAAAAATACATAGTATTAAACATTTAAAGTACATGATAAATTCTTTCAGCATTCCATCATTATTTAAAACTCCCTCTGGTAAGCATAGTTTGTGGTTTTATATCATAAAACACAAGATCTGTTATCATGTATAATCTGGGAACTGACTCATCTAGAATGTTTTGAGAATTGAGTCTTGTCTCCAAATCTGATAACCCTACTTCTTTTTCTTTTTCTTTTTTTTTTTTTTTGGTAGTGGGGATCGAACTCAGGTAATTGTGCTTGCGAGGCAGGCGGCAGAACCACTGAGCTAAATCCCTGGCTCTTAATTCCTAATGAACATGATTCCTAGTGGTATTTTAAATAAAAATCTTGGTGGAAAGATTACCTCCCTAAATGTACATATCATCCTTTCCTATATTATATAATTCATATGATCAGGGGCTATCAATAATATAGCATGACATGAATAAGTAAAAATGTCTGTTTTAGGAGTGGGGAAGCATATAATCTTAAAAATATCTGACTTTGCCAAAAGACAAAGAAGCAGAGGATATAAAGAAAGCACCATTATAACACCATTTAATACAGATCTCAGTGCCAAAACCAGTATTCTAAAGGTTGGTCTCCTTGTCATGAAATCAGATGGACATATTTCAGCTCTTTGTCCAGTTCTGATGTGTTTGGTGCTGCTGACTACTCTGTCGTGAAAGGACTCCTCCCCATGGCATCCCTGGCACACTTCCCACCCCCGCCACATCTGTTTGCTTATTCTTTCCTGCCCTTTATGGCAGCCTCTTCTGACCTCAAGACAGAAGTTTAGGCCAGGGATTTAGCTCAGTAGTTCAGCCACCTGCCTCGCAAGCATAAGGTCCCTGATCCCTGGTACAAAAAAACAAGGAAATTTTTAAGATTCTACCTTAGGACCTCTTCTAACTGCCACACAGCTCTTAGAACATCAGTGCTCAAACTTTCAAAATTTACTTTAGGAAATATGTGAACAAAACCCTCTAATGATCTCCCATTTTAAGTGAATGTAACAGATTTGCCTATAAAGTTAAATAATTTTAGTTATCACCTCCAGTCTATCAGAATTTGAAGTAAAATGGTTAAATTAACACATTGCAATTCAACCATCATAGGGTTGACAGCCACTTCCATTCAAAAATGTAAACAAATATTTCTTTCATTTCCCCATATATTTTCTTAATAAATTTATATGTTGAAATAGTTTACTAATCACACTATTTTCTATGATAACAATGTCTATTTATTAAAAGATAATGTTTGAAGAACTTCAAATGATCATTAGACTATAAGTATTTAAAAATGTCTTTTGGATTGAAAAAACATTATAATATTAAAAATATATAGTTGAGGGCCAGGAATTTAGCTCAGTTGGTTCTGCCGCCTGCCTCGCAAGCACAAGGACCTGAGTTTGATCCCCGGTACCCCCCCAAAAAATTTAAATTATGAAACAAAAGACAAAATTTTGTGCATCTTGAGACTAACACAGCAAGGCTGCTTTTCCCAATTAGTTCGTATCTGTGGATAAATATTTTATTGCCAAAATGAGCCAAAGTTGAACATAATTCCTATTCTTCATTTCAACAGGTATAAACACTAAAAAACTTTTTCACATAAACAGAAGGTATTCTTACAACAATTAACTGAATTTCTTCCAAGTTATATGGCAAAAATCACAGTGTTAGCATCAAAAATTTGTTTTAAAAATCCCTGAATTGATAATGGATTGGGTCCTGCTTGGTGTTATATGATGCAAAGACCTGAATCTCCTGACTAGCTACACCCACTGGCCCTTCACCAGTCAACACCACACTATAAGGAACTGCCTTTTGACTCGGCACTCTGTGGGCTCTTAAATACTTGACAGTCCACGTGGCAAGGTGCAGAATGAGTGAGCCCTTCAGCCTTCTTTTTGTTAAGTGGAAGAAAGAGATGAAAGAAAGAACAGCCTGGGCAGTGATCAGGAAGTCACAGAATAGCCCCTAGGGAGTCCTCCATTATTTGTCTTATCCTTCCACCATGTTCAACAATTAGCAAAGACCCAGAGAGCTTCCACAGAAACACCAGTCAAACCTGAGGGACTCTTTCAATCTTCACTGCAAGACTACTAATGAAATATTTCCCAACTTGCCTTTAAATCTATCTTCCATATAGAAATACCACTAAAACAATTGGGTCAGTTCATTTTCCTGTAAATCTTTTTCTTCATTTCATTTCTACCTTACAAGCCCCACTCACAATGCCTCCATCCTCATCTCACCTACTGTGACCAGTGCTCTTTCCCTACATGATCAGTCACTTCAAGCTTACACTATCTTCCTGCCTCTCCTACTGTCATTATCTGGTACATTCTGCCTTCCTCTCCTCCTTCAGGTAGTAGTTTAAATAAAACCCATCTCTTCCAAGAAGTTCTCTCTGGCCCTCCTCTACCAGTAAGATGAGTCTAGTATACCTGTATACCACTCTTTTTTTATCCTCAGATCCTAGCACAGGAGAGCTGAAGGAAAACAAAAAACAAAAAACAAAAAATAAAACTGATTGAAACTTTTTAATTCTTGATATTCTAAGGATTTTTTTTTTTTTTTTTTTTTTTTTTTTTGGTACCAGAGATTGAACTCAGGACCTTGTGCTTATGTACTACTGAGCTAAATCCCCGGCTCTATTCTAAGGATTAATAGCCCAATCCTATATGACTTCTTAAACATGCTATCTAAAAACACTTTATCCTGGAGAGAACTCCAAATCAATCCTAGATTACATTTGTATTTCATAAATCAAAATATGGCACAATAAATAGTGCTTTCTTTAACTTCTCAAACGACCTTTACTCCTGTCATTTTGGCCTGGACACCATCTGTCTCCTGCACCACTGCAACTAGCCTCATACCTGCTCACTTCCATCATTCACATTCAATGCATTAGACTAACAATTTTAACGTACAAGTTCCTCTTCTGCTCAAAACCCTATGATAGCATCACATGGCACAAAAGCCAAAGATGTTACAAAGGCATGAAACCCCTATTTTGTTTCTATTTCCCCAACTCTACTTCTTAAAAAATTCTACTCACTCTGTTTGGCTCCCAATGGCTTTCCTACTGTTCCTTGCACATGCCAGGCATGCCCAGAGCCTCTGCAATAGCTGTTATTCTGCTTGGAATGTTCTTCCCCCCATGAAAGGAACACCTTCAAGGTTCCCTTACCAACCTCAATTCTACACTCACAAGTTACCTCCTGAATGAAGCCCATATGGATCATCTTATTTAAAACCACAATAATCCCTGAAGTCTGTGCCGATCCTACTACCTGGCAAATCACCGGCACACTATCACTGGTACATCCGTAGCACCCACCAATGCCCAGTGCACAGGAAGTACTGGGTAATTATTTGTTAAATGACAGTTGCTTCAAGTAATGTGAATTACTACTTTCTTAGGCAAATAAAGAATCTTCTCCGGTCAATTTCACATTACAATATGCGAGTCAATTTCATAGTATTCTTTGGATTTTAAAAAATTGCAAATTTTGGGGGGGGTTCTAAGCTGTATTCTCAGATATAGAAATGTTTCCCCCGACATTTGACACCTAAGACTAGAAGAACTGAAAAAGCACTTAAGATATAAGGAAAGCATTCCTAATGGTACTAACCAGGCAAGAAATATAACGACACCCTGAAATGAATTGTCTTTGAAATTAACATTCACCACAAAACAAAGCAAAGCAAAAGCACTGATTTCCACAGACCTTAAATCAAATGGCTATAGTAGTCCCAAGAGAAAAATTTAAAACTTTTCCAATATTTTCAATATTTTATTTCTAAAAGAAATTATTATAAGTACCAATTAAGGAAATAAATTCCCAAATATTTCACTGGTATCTGCTTATTATTTTAACTTGTAAAATAATCGTATTTTCTGCTGCACGGATTTAAGTGATGTTCATACATTTTTGCATTAAAAACAAAGAATAAAGAGGTAGCAAGTTGTTTGAGTTATTGATCTTGGAAATGACAATGTCATCGTCATTACTGACATCTCTGCATACAACCTAAATTTCATTTAAAGGTAAAAATGGTAAAATTTAACGTTGCTTTCAAATCCACTTCTAGAAGATTTACTCCTGATTTGCCCATCTTAACTGTACAACTAAGAATAAATGAAAATTTTGCCACTGCTCTTAGTGAATCCTCTCATTTGAGAGACTGCTGTTTTGTAACTGCTCCTAGTGGGGGTGGGGGTTCTCAAGATTCACATATTCAGAATATTTTCATTTTATAAGATAAGAGTTATGGTTTCCTTAAGAAAGCCATTGAAACAGTTTCAGCTTTCATGAACAGTAAATACTTATTATGTTTATCTGGTTTCTAAGAACCTCAAATTCTTTTTTTTTTTTTTTTTTTTTTTTTTTTTTTTTTTTTTTTTTTTTTTGGTTTATTAAGGTTGTCCACACAAGTGCTGTCTGTAGTAGGTTAGACTGACTCTCCCTTTGGGGTCTTGTATTTACCATAACTTTACACTTGTTTTCCTCAGTACTGAATATATGTCAATCCCCATTCAAGTGGTATTGCCTAAACATATTTAGTACTGAGAACTTGACATCCCTGTGTATTTCAAGGCTTTGCCAAGTTTTCTTTCCTTTATGTGTCTGATGTACAGCGTGGCTATCCATCTACCCATCAACTCATAATTTTTAAAACAGAATAAATTACAAGAGCACAGCTATAGAGTTCATATTACCTAATCACAGAATCTGTTCTGTTGTACCCTGGGATGGAAGAAGCTTTTTCTCCTGGAGATCCCAAAATTTGAAGTGTTGTATTAATGTCAACTTCAGATGAATGCTTAATGGAATATTCCATTATTTCTGGAGGTATTAGCGGAGTCTCTCCCTGAGTATCATCAGCTAAGAGGTAGCCTTCAGTTTAAAAAAAATTAAAAACGAACACTTAACAAATCTATATTTACCAAATTGCACTATAAATGTTTTCAATTTTATTTGTAAAGGTAAATTATAAATGTTAATCTGTTAATTTCAAGTTGATGAGAAAAAAACTTTAAATTTCTTAGATAACCTCAAAATTATAGCAAAGGACAAGTGTTTTATTCATTAATTTTATAATTCATACTGACATGTTGGCTTTTTAATCTACTTTTAAATAATTTTCAGTAGTACACTTTCTAAGATGAATAAGAATTCTATTATCTTTATAAGAAATCAATATTGAAAAATGCCTTTCCAAAAGCCTTTCTGAAAAAGACGTTTTCTCATTATTTGAAATACAGAAACACTGATAGTATGGTTGTTAAGGAAGAAGATCCAAAAATTCAGACTGCCTCAATTTGCATTCTGGCTCTAAACATTAATAGCCATGACCACAGGCTAGTTTCTTTTACTTTCAGCTTCTATTGCTGGATGGGAATGATGATGACGATAACAGTAACAATACCTAACAGTACTAATTCAGTAAGCTACAATGAGACCCACATAAAACCTCTGGTGTACAAGAAGCACTGAATACATATGAGCCAGTATTTTAAAAAAATGTACTCATAGCTCTGTGGTGGAAAAGAGCTATGTTTAAATTTCATCCATTACAGTGTATGAACTACTATTTTTATTATATTAAGCTTCTAATTTTAGGGCTTAAACTGTTTCATTGGCAACATTTTAAAAAGAAGCAAGTAACTAACCTGTAACTAAAATCAGCCAGTGAATATCTTCATAGAGATCATCAAGCATTTTGTTGTCAATGGTGCTTGAACCAGGTGAAGCAAGTAATTGTTGCTGATGTCGTTGTAACTGACCATGGAGTCTTGTTACTCTTTCTTCTAATAAACTAAAAGAAGAAAACAAAATAAAACACAATAGAAAATTTAATACATAAAGACCTAGAACAACTTATAACTTCAATATATTAGGCAACATAAATTAAGATGTTAGCATAAAAACATATGTACAGAACACTATAGTACACAATTATTCTCAAAGCACTATAGAAATTGTGACTTATCATTTATGATACAGAATTAAACAATGATTTATAAATAATCAAGGTTTACAACAATCATTTGAAAACTGGTTATTCCAAGTTTTATTGATATGGGTCAAATCATTTCTCATACCATGCTTTCCATAATCTCTCTGCCATCTATGTTGTAGTGTCTGGGCTCCAAATGTGTAAGCCAAAGAATGAAACCATGAGTATGTTTCTGTCCATTTGGTCCAGTGTGCTGGGATATGGGGCAAGGGTGTTTAAAGTCTTTAAACACTTTAAGTGCTCTCCAGCGAATTGTGAATAGAGAATATTTGCTCCATAGGGTTTCTTTGGACTGTGTGTACCTTGTCAGAAGAGGTATACAGTGTTCTGCAGCAATTCTTCCTAGCATTCCTACACTGGCTAGTTGATCAGAAAACTGGTCTCGGTCATCTTCTTGAAGTTCACTTATTTCTTCTTCCTCACGCGAGGCCACACCATTGGCAGTCTATTATAGGTGAAAGAAAGAAACAATTAGGAACTGCATGCACTATCTTCTTCAGTAAGATGAATTTCTGTGGTCCTGTAAAATACCTTCAGTACTGCAAATGGAAAGGCAAACAATCTTCAATCTAGGGACTCCGTTCTAACTATGCCAGCAGCACTAGAGGTGAGCAAAAGGAGGACAATACACACACAAAAAAAGTACAGCTTTTACTCCCTACTGCATGTGGTAAATACAGATAATTACACACTCACATTCCAGGTCCCATACCAGGGAATTTCACATGTCACTAAATGATCTGCTATCCTGGTCTTTTGGATATAAGAAGTCATTCAATAGCACTGGACAACCAGCAGAGGTGGGCAAGGAAAACTGAAAAAGGGACGACTATTAGCAACCTCCCATTTAACAACTCATTTAGAAAAAACAGGATCACTTTTGCTCTCAGCAAATCTTTTGTGGGAGCATATTCTAAATTTCTGGTATCAATAATTTCTAATACAATGAAATACAGCCTCTGGTGGCATTGTTACCACCTGGCTTAAAACTTACCAAGTTCCTCGTGCCATCTGGAGCAGCTAGGTGACACTGGATATAGGAATTGAAAACTTGAACTGCATGTTGAGTAAAAAAGCCTTTATGGAAATGTTTATCATCTTTTACCAAAGTCAGCCAGGATTCCAGCAATTTATCATATGCTTCCATGTATACCATATCATCTTTATCAAGCTAAAAGAAAAGAACATTTCATAAAACATTCTCAAAAGGGCTGAACATATGGGTGAGGACTTGGGTTCAATCTCTAGCACTGGGGGTGGGGGGCCCAAAATATGTACTGGAAACTTGTACAAGAATATTTATAACAACACTAATGGCCAAAGACGGAAGCTCAAAGGTAATTTACAAGAGAATAGAAAAACAAATTGTGATATAATATAGTGATATATAAGGATACATATGATTAAAAAACTTAAAGCAAGGAAATAATAAACTTCAAAACTGTGATCATCTCTGTTCCAAGAGGTAGAATAGGGTAGCAGCAAGGAGATGAGACTGATAAAGAGAACACATAATATCAACCAGGTACTGGTAATGCTCCTGAGTTGGATCATGGGCTCACACATTGCTATTTTATGTTTTAGGACCATATATATCATATATATATTATATAATATATGACATAAAAAAATAATCCATAGTAGTTTTGTGGGTAAAAGACAGGATATATGTAAGATGATTAAAAACTGCTAAAATATCCAAGCACAGTGCTCAATTTATTATTAGTAGCAAAAGGTGGTTTTATTCATTAAGCAAAAATGTATTAAATGCTAGGACCTAAGTACTGCAATACAGAGATGAATAAGATACTTTCTTCCCCTGGAAACATCTGTGCCTGTTTATATACTGTACTTAACAAAGCATGTGCTTCACAGACATCATTTGTTAGGTCTAACAGTTTATCTTGCCAAAACAAACAGACTGGTAACATATCGTAACAGGAACTTGGAACAGCATTCTTTGACTACAATCTCAAAGGGGGGGCAAGATATTTTCTAAGACCCATCTTCATTAAGTTTTAGTATCTAAGCCATATATGTTCTCACAGCTTATTCATATACAGAAAAGTATAATATGTCCTACATGCCTTTCTACTGTTCAAAGGACTCTTGAATATCCTTTCTATAGAGCCCTGATACTAGACAAAGTAGATCACAGGCAGAGTTTAAGCACCTCTACTCACTGAATAGGGACTTAAATAAAAACTATGGATTTCTAAACAAACAAACAAAAAACTTTCTGGATACCAAGCCAAGTAACTCCTCAAGCAAAGTGTAAAAAATTTGGTTGATGACAATTGGCAACTAGATCTTCTATCACAGAGAAATGAAACCTAACCTAGCTCTCTTTCATAATACCTTGGCCCTGCTCCATGACCACCCTGCCAAAACCCAGCAGCCAAGCCAGCAGCACGTGCACAAAAATGACTAAGGAGACCAAGCTAGAGACTATGTGCTCATAGCCCGGGTATGGTCAGGCCTGCTGCCAGTGAGGCTTTGGAGAGGGGCTTAGAGCTTATGAGACTACTTGACCCCACTTTACTCCATTTGGAAACAGGGCAGAGAAGGTAATCAAAATATATCAGCACTTCTCTCTCAGTGGCTGTAAGTAACTTAAAAGTGCAGAAAAATGAATTTGCAGTCCATCAGATAGAGGGAAAAAAAATCTTCCTAATTGCTTTGGTAATTATGTTGAACACAGAATTCCAAAATAAAGTAGTAAATTTTTCTGTGTGTGAAATGTTGTCAAATGAAGCTATGGAAAGAAAAATTTCCATATTATCAATCTGCCTTTTTTTTTTTTTTTTACATTGAACTGAATTTCAGAGATTAATATTACTCTGTTTCCAAGTATATGAAATTCTGGAAAAGGCAAATTACAGACAGAGTAAAGATTCATTGCTATCAGAGGATGAGGGAAGGAGGAGGAATAGGTGGAACATGGAGGTTTTTAAAGGTAGTGAAAATATTCTGAATAATATTACAATGGGCAGATGCATGTCCAAACCCACAGAATTCATACCAAGAATGAACGGTAATGAAAACAATGGACCCTGGGTGATAGTGATTTATCAGTGTCAATTCAACAGTTGTAACAAACATACCACTCCACTGTGGGATACTGACTGGGGAAGGTTCGTGGGGAGGAGGCTATGCATGTTGCAGAGGGAATAGGAATTCTGTATTTTCACTCAATTTCTTTCTATGAACCTAAAATGGAACTAAAATATAAGGCATCTGTATTTGCTCCTGTATATAAATGTAATATCAACAATATATTTAAAAATACAAGATAAATCTCACACTAGAGTAGTTATAAATTTGATTATACTACAAACTCCAAATCTATGCCTAATAATGATGGATGGTACTACAGTTACTAGTAGACATTGGCTATAATCTATCCCAGTACAATGCATCTTTCCTATGAACAGCAAATAATACAACAACTTCATTTTCCCCCATGAAATTAGAAAGTTCCTTCTGTTGATCAACAGAATTCTTTGCTTTTTCTTTTCTTTTTATTTTTTTAATGGTGCTAGGGATCAAACCCAGGGCCTGGGTTGGGCATTTAGCTCAGCAGCATTGCACCTGCCTGGCAAGCACAAGGTTCTGAGTTCAATTCCCAGTACCAAAAAAAAATCAAATTAAACCAAACCAAATCCAGGGCCTCATGCATGAAGTGCTCTATCACTAAGCTATAACCCCAGCCCAAGAATTTTTTCATACATAAACATAAAATGATTAAGAAAAGTATGACCCATAAAATAAATGCAGTGAGAAGTGTGGAAAAACTGCTTAAAATAAGAGGAGAAAAGAAAAAGAAAAAACAAAATAAAAACAAAAACCTAGGTAAATGAGAGTGAAGGGCTCTATTGATGTACTTTTTCTTAATTTGGGTGGTTGATACAGAGTTGTTCATTCTACCATTCTTTATTCTGTAGGAATGAAATATTTCACAATAATTTAAAATTTGTATGCCCATGCTCAATGACATGTCACAAATATTTGCAATGCACAGTGTAAATTATTAATAAAGATACATAAAAGATCAAAGACCAAAAGAGCTATATTGATTTGCTATCATTCATCTGCTCTAAATATTCAGATTCTCTCTTACTATCATGTCATTTAAGGTGTTTACAGCAATCATACGTAAAAAGTCAGGAAAGTGATAAACAAAATGTTATAAACTCTTGGGAGGCTGAAGAAGGATCACAAGTTGAAATCTCATCTAGCAAGAACCTGTCTCAAAATAAAAGATAAAAAGGGCTGGGTATGCAGCTCAGTGTGAAGGCCCTGTGTTCAATACTTAGTCCTGGCGTGGGAGTGGATGGTAGAATTTAGAAGTCCTTGAATGTTAAGTGCCAAAGAAATTAATTAAGCTTTACACATATATGACCTCCTCTAGCTAGCACTTAAAAGCACAGAATTAACTTCAGAGTACCTATGCAGCTGACAGTATTCCTGACTCCTGAAATCTAAGAGATATTGATTTAGTAGTATTGCAGCTGTTAGAAAAATCCTATAGATAGATTACTTAAGGAGGAGGTAGGGTGGAGATGTAGCTCACTGCTAGGGTGTTTGCCTAGCATTCGTGAGGAACTGGGTTCAACTTCTAACAAGGCCAAGACAAACAACTGCCATCACAAAAACACCAAGAATCCAAGTTGTAATTTATAGAGCTTTTAAATGTTGTGTTCTGGATTAGTATACTTTCACATAAATTTCAAAAGGAAGAATTTCTAAATTCTTAATGAAAAGGACAGTATACATAGTAGACATCATGCCTGGCATACAGTGGGTGTTCAACATATATTTACAGAATTTAATTACTCCAGCAGTACTACTAGTGGGCTGGTGTTTCCGGAGTCCTCTAGCTTACATGGCTTACAAAACCTTTTTCTACCTCACATTAGCACTCATCTTTGAACTCTAGATCCATTGAATCTGTCTATGTCTCTAGTGTTAGCCCTGTAAACATAAGGGATATGAAATAGAACAGTTGTGACAATAAATAAGCTTTATTCAATCCTTTGTATTCTATCTCAAGGACAAGAATACTGTAAAACTTAAAAATACTGGTTCTGCACTAGGATTTAATAATCAGAACTGATATATATCTAAGTAAAAAAAAACTGCATAAATTATGATTCAACCAGAATTAAATAATACACTGAAATAATTCTTTAAAACAGTTCTTTTAATAAGAATGTGTATTTAAGGTGCAACTGTAGTCAGTTTTCTTCCAAAGATCCTCATACAGGTAAAGTTATTGATATTAAAAAGTGTGTAATGTTTTAAAAAATATTTATCTCCTTAACTGCATTTTCCCTACATTATCTCAGGCCAAGGAAATGCATACTCAGGACAGGTGAGTGAGGCTGGCAGCATCTTGCCTTCTGAAATATTATCAGGTATTTTTTCCTAGGTACCAGAAGTAGCTTTTATCTTTTTATGAAGGATTTATTTATGACTACCCTTCTAGGTGCACTGAACTGAGTCAAGAGAGCAATCCAGTTTTCAGCCAAGTTCTACAGCTGCTAAAGTTTCTCAGTATTCTTGAGGTGAAGACTTTTTCATTACACTCTCAAAGTGGAATTTCTATCTATTGTTGGACTGAAAAAGTGAGACTGCAGAGATGAAACAATATTATCTTAAAGAATTAAATCTGAATAATTATTGTTCACAAAGATATTTTAATACTAATGCATATATTTGAGTTTGTGTAGTGAAATTTGAGGAATGACTTGAATTCTCTATTCTAGTTTGTTTCTTGAATTTTTGATCAGTAGCAAATTTTGCATTCGGCCCACAATTAGGATTGGAAAGGCCATGCAACATGTTGAGTTACACGGCTAGAGTAGCTATTATGACAGTGATGTGTTTTGTATGTGTATTTTCATGTGTATGTGTGGATACAAATAAAGTGAAAACTTTACATTTAATTTTACAAGGTGGTAAACCAAGGAGGTACTTGATAAAGTTGTTAGGAAGTTCATTAGAGAATGCCATGTACTAAAATAATTTTGTAATTTGTTGGGTGAAGGCATTTAAAGATTAGCATTCTTGATTTAAAATCTAGTTTCTCCTGTTTGTTGGGTGACTTTCAGTACAGTGTAACTCATTTGCTCCTTTGCTCATGGGAGTGTGGGTCATTTGAGAATGCCTATCCACCCTCCTCTCCATTGGTTCTGGTACCTAGGAAAAATACCTGATGATACTTCAGAGGGCAAGATGCTGCCAGCCTCACTCACCTGTCCTGAGTATGCATTTCCTTGGCCTAAGATAATGTAGGGAAAATGAAGATAAGGAGATACATATTTTTTAAAACATTGCACACTTCTTTTTAATATCAATAACTACCTGTATGAGAATATCTGGAAGAAAACTATTACACCTTAAATGCACATTCTTATTAAAAGAATGGTTTTAAGAATAATTTTAGCGTATTATTTAATTCTGATTGGATCATATATCAAAAGACATAATAATCAAGAATTTTTCTTACTGTAAAGATGCTCCCCAGGCTATAGCAATATTATCACCATCAAAGACATGAATGCTCAGACTATTTTGTTCTCCTAAACAAATAGAGTTCTCAACAATCTTACCAAAATAAAAGTCTATATGCAGAATCTATATTCTTACTATGAAAAGAAACTCCTTCAATATTAATGAAAAGCATTTTCTAAAATTAAAATTATAAAAGACTTTTAAATATAGAAATTATAAAAGATCACTGATTTTCACAGAACAAAACCCAACAACCAGTCCTAGGTGGTAAGACTACATACAATACAGGCTGTCAATCACCTGTATTACAAAGGTTCATTTAAATAATTATTATTCTAAGTTTCATTATGCATACGAAAGAGGTACTTTCATAAAGTCAACGCCATAAAACATCAGAAGAGCGGGGATTTAGCTCAGTGGTTCCTCCATGACTGTACTATCACAGTTCATGATCTTTCTATATTACACTGGCCTCAAGATGTTTTTTATTTGCCTTAATTTTTTTTCAAGGTCCACTCTAGTTTGGCTAGATCCGTTCATGAACAGATGCTATTAGCTGCATATACAACAAAACACTGAGGCTAAAATAAAATAACATTCAGGAGGATTTGTTTAGTCTTTATGCAAGTCACTGGATAGAGTCACACCCTCTCAGCCTTCAGTGTTACCAAAACTCCCTAATGCTACTTCCACAACTAATGTAAAGCCTTAGACAAATTGTTTCCCTCTGCCCTTTACAATATGACTAATTTTTTTTTTTTTTTTATTGGTACCAGGGATTGAACTCGGGTCCTTGTGCTTGTGAGGCAGGTGGCAGAACCACTAAGCTAATCCCCAACCCTATGACTAATTATTTTTAAAAAGAACAATTGTTCCTAAGTGAAACCTATTAAGTATATCATAAATAAAGCATATTTTCTTGCGAAATAAGTGCAAGATGTATCTGCTTCTCTGAAAACACATCTTTCTTATATTCCAAGGCTCTCACATCAAACATTGACAGCCTCCTAGTCAAAATAAACAAACTTAAATATAAAATTTGTAAACCAAGATAATTATATAGATTTTATCTTCTAGCAATTCTTTTTTAACACATCAGGAACATGCTTAACCACAAAGAGAAACAAAAAGGTACCTAATGTTTCTACACATGTAATCAATATGCCAAATCTTTAATCCAACTGGCTTAGCAAATAAAAATAAACCAAACAGGATAGGGAAAGTACAATGGGACCATGTTAAATGAAACCTGACTGGTTCAGATCTGTGATCATTTGAAAGGAATCTGAGTAAAGCTTAAATACTTAATTTTCCATACATTTTTGTGTTTAGAACATAAATTACCTCCCTGAGAAATTCAAATCCAACATAGGATGCTTTTAAACATGTATTCTTCTACTGCATACATTTTTCCACCACATAAATCTCTGCCTGACAGGGTTCCTTTCCACTCACCAAATCACTAAAATGCTCAACTGCATAAAAACAATCAGTCTGAGTTCTTTACTCTTGGAACATCTTTGAAGGAAGAAAAACTGAAATCAGCTGCCAAACCCCCACCAGAACAACTTAGGACTTAACACAAAATTCTAACAGATATATACAAATACTGTTTTTACTCTTACAATCTTTTAAAAGATCCACGTTTTGGTTGATAAAAAGAACAATTAGTTTCAACAATTTAATAACTACTTTGTAGAAAAAATTATTTTCCATGATTAATACAATTATTTACAGTAAGTATTACAAAAGCAGCTGTATTGTCAAGGGGTTTTAGTATGTTTTCTAAATTTAAATACAAAATTTACAAAATAGACATGTGAAAATATGTACCAAAAGATACCTTTAGTATTAATAGTCTTTCAATGTAAATTAGAGTCTATCAAAATGTAGTGCTATTAAATCCTGATACCAAAAAAGTTAAAAGCATTAAGTAAAACAAGCATAACTACAATTATTGAACTGAATTGTGTAATTTCCAAATAAAAATATCTAAATCTCAATAAATATAAAAATACACATAATCACATCATATGAGGAGGTTAGCAGTACCCTGTGAATTTGTTAAATGCCATAAAAATGGGCTTTCAACATAATTTTTAATAGGAGGATTTCATTCCAATTGTCTCAAAATTAAAATCTTAAAATCAATAAATATCACCTACACTGATTTGAATCCACAAATTTTTAAAGGTCATGTTTCCAAATACATGTTGCTAACTAATTTACACATATAAACAAAATGGTGATTTTAATAAGAGATACTAGCATTTACTTAAAATAACTACATCATAACAAAATGTTCCATATAAAGCACACATTTCCTTATGAAAAACTGACATAATTTATTTTAGAATAGTCACTCACCACTTCTTCCAGTGCAGCACTTCGCCCAAAAGAACAAGTGAGGTGTGTGAGGCAGTTAACAAAGGAGGAGAAAAGTTCACTAGGAATGGCAGTTAAAACGTTTCGAGGGAACACGGTTATCAGGTTGCTGATAATGCTGGAGATTCCCACAGCTTCAGAATCTTCAATTTCAATTCTACAAATCAAGTATTGAGGATTATTAAGGAAGTTATAATTCATTTCCAAATAAGCAAATGTTATCACCTTTTCATTTTTAAAGGTATATTCTCTGCATATTAATTTCAAATTAGCCATACTACTTTACTTCAAAAATATACAATAGGGGGAAATTACTTATTTTTTTTTCCTCCTCTGTTAAACACAAGGAAAACCCCAGAAAGTTCTTCTTTCAGTTATAAAGGGTAAGCATACCTACCCATTGATAGTATTCAGTAACCCTTCAATGAAGTGTGCTAGATAATCAACTTGTGATCCTTCATCAGGGAAGACAGGTCCGTGCAGAGACGCTAACTGGGCAAGGCACTGCAGAGAATCTTGTGCCATATCTGAATCTTCTCTGATTTTTCGATGTACCTGTTAGGAAGAATTACTAATCCATAAAAATAAATTCTTCTTTTGTAAGGGTCACGTGTCTACCATGCCAAATGAGGTAACAGAAAAATTCACTGTAGCTGATTATTTCTAGAAAGTTAATTCATTAATTTAGGTAAATTTGACAATTGCCCCTTGGTCCAGTTGACATTGCAGGCCATGATGTTAAACATATCAATTAATTTATAATTGAGGGCTACCTACATTTTGAAAATTGAACTGTCTCCAGCACATTATGACAAAGAGAGAAACAGATGCCAGCCAGTCAGACATACTGCTTCTTCTAAAAACAGCAACGACGACAGTCATCTGTATTATGCTAACTATGCCTCGCTACAGCGTCTTGCTAAAGTTAGCAGACAAGTTCAATCAGGAGTGTATATAGATGCTGTCTTAGTGGAAGTAAACAGATGCACACTTAGAAAACCAATATATCAATCACTAGACATTCATTCATTCATTCATTCAACCAACATATAGGAATATGCTTTCATTAATTATGAAAATGTCTAGTTTGTCTACATATTTTATCAGAGATTGCTATTAATATTTAAAGTTTGCAGTAAACACTTTAAATTACATATAAATCCATTTAAAAGCTCATCCAGATTATATTTCATTGTTACAAGACTGATGTGAAAGACCTGGTTTAGTGTTTTATATGAAGGAAATGCTTCCCAAAATATTGCTCTTTAACTTTATAGTATTATTATTTTCACATATTAAAGGTTTCATTTCTGTGATCTGACATAATTAAAACAGCAAATGAAAGTTTAGTGAAGAAATTAAATGATAATTATTCATCTTAATTTACCTAGTATTTTACCGTGACCATTTTCTGCTTAGCACAAGCACTTTACTCCAGCTTTTCTTTCAAACTCAACTCTAGACTTTGCAAATGTTGCATTATGTTGAACATTTATTCTTTCTTTGTTCAGGCTATTTTCACTTTGAATCTGCAAATATGTATTTCATAGTACAGTGCTGGGCCACTGTGAACAATAAATCCTTGTTTGTGGATTGATCCATTAATTATTAATACTTGAATGTCTTCAGACTCTAGTCAAGAAATTCAAAACACTGTGACATCTCCAAAAATTAAAAATTTAACAACTGATATGTTTATGTGTTGCAGTCTTTGGTCTAGAACATGGCTTAGCCAAACATGAGCTAAATCTGGTTTCCAGCTGATATAAATATATAAATAT
>NW_022900950.1:25749225-25757456 GCF_012274545.1 Fukomys damarensis
ATATATTTATTTATTTTTTGATACCGGGGATCAAACATCAAACTCGGTTCCTTGTGCTTGCAAGACAGGCGGCAGAACCGCTGAGCTAAATCCATGGCCCTCCATTTGATTTTTTTAAAAAATTATTTTTGCTTTGCTTTGCTGTTCCTTCTGGTAGTGAGGATCAAACCAAGGAACATGCTACCATTGAACTATATCCTCAGGTTTTTTTTTCCAGTTTTGCAATAGGATCTCACTAAACTGTCCAGGCTGACCTCAAACCTTCAATCTTCCCACCTCAACCTCCTACATGCTGGGATTTCAGGCATGTACCACTATGCCCAGCCTGTTTCTGTATGGTTGTGAGGTAAGAAGTATTTTTTTCTATCCAAGGTGTGTTGGCATATGTTTGACATCCCAGAACTCTGGCAGGATGAGGCAGGAGGATCATAAGCTTGAGCGAAGCCTGGGTGATTTAGCAAAACCCTGCCATAAGAAAAAACAATTTAAAGGGTGTGGAGGTGCTGGTGATAAAGCTCAATGCGAAGGCTCTGGGCTAAGTTTCCAGTACTGGCTCCCACTAAAGATTTTTTTGCATATACAGGATATAGGGGGGAAAAATCAAAGGAATACATTTCATGATAGTGGAAATCATACATAATTCACGTTTTAATGATCATCTACAAAGTTTCACTGGAACATCATCTATGCTTGCTTATTTATAAATTATCTGGGGTCACTTCTGTACTATAATGGCAGACTGAGTATGATGATATCAAATATATGGCCTGAAATATTCACAATGTAGAATGATATAGCTTGCTAATCCCTGGTAGAATACAAATATTTTTCACACTATATTCCAATGTATTTCAAGTTTTATATAGTAAATCAAAATATGCATACTATCTACTTTGTTAAGTCCTGAACACAACACATTCTTAAAACCTTAACTAAACTTGTGTTATCACACCCTAGAACTTAATCAACATTTAAGCAGATGTCTAAGGATACATTCTATGCACTAGCACAAACCAGTCTGGTACTAGAAAAACCCATCTCACAATTTTCTCCAGCCAGGGAGCCAGCTGGTTGCTCAAACCTGGTGTCTAGAACTGAGGATTCACCCTGCCTATATTGTGCAAGCCCAATCTATATTCCCTGAAATATGAGTCATACAAAAGTCAAGACAAATAATTCTCACATGATATAAATATTTGCTCTTTTTTCCAAAGTAATACAAATTCCTGCATAGTGTATTTCACTATGAACTATATTATACAGGTAAAACCTGAATTCACTACCTGAATATGGGAGAGGCAGAGGGGTAGTAGACAGCAAGTCCAGCAGGACACTGAGGTGGCAAATAACAAGGCTACTTATCAACACAAGGTACAAAGAAGAAGCGAGTAAGATGACAAATTCTACTGGAACATGTTAAATGTGAGATGTCTGTGGCCATCCAAATTGAAATAGCCAGTAAGCACTTGGATTATGAGGCTTGGGGAATCTGGAGCGGACTGTGCTGAATATAGATTTAGGAGTCATCGGTGAAGAGGTGCTTGAAGTGCTACGTGTGAAAGAGCCGCAGGAAAATGTGTATCAGTAAAACTGAGAACTAAGATGGGATCACCAATATTTAGGCAATGAGCAAAGAAGAATCTGTTTTTAAGGTATGAAGAAAACTGAAACAAAGTGGCTTTTTACATGATCTTATTGAGAAAAGAAAAATCTAAAGTTTGTAAACTTTTGAAGGGCAGACTGCAACCAAAACTCTTGCAAATTTCAGATATAATCAACAAATTTAAATCTCAATTCCATGAAACTGTGTTTTTATGTACTCAAATCTTGTGTAAAAGTGGTGGTAACTACTGGGAAAAAAAAACCTTTCAATTAGGTAATGAATTCATATAAGTGAAAGTAACTTTAACAAAAATTAAATTAAACAGAAAGCTGTCATTAACAAATAACAAAATTGTTTATAAACTGCTTAAGTGAAAGCAGCTATACCTATATAACCTTTAAAATAACAAAGCAAAAAAAGGGTTAACTTTCAAATTCAAAAGTTATTTGCATGTGGTAGTTCACAGCTGACAGGAGCAGCTGTCTGGTTCGTCTAGACAGCTGTTCAGATTTGGTAGAGTTGTTTCCAGTACTGCCAGAAAGTTTTGCACCTTTTCAAAAACTGCTGGAGTGGGATCTACTTTCAGCTGGGTGAATAATACAAAGAACTGAACTTGGATTGGCATCAAAACAATTCCTGTCAGATGAGGCAGGCAACAGAGTTTTAAAAGTTAGTTATCTCTTTGATCTTGAATGCTTTTAGTCATCATTTCTGATTTAAAGAAGAAAGTGTAAGTGCTCAGTCTGAGCATTTCTACAGAAAATACATTTTATAAGTTTATCCAAAAATGAGTAAACTCGTTCTAGACATTTTTAGAAACGTGTCATGTAACAGTTATATTTTAAATGGTTCAATAAAAAAAAAGGTAGGCAGTAGGAAGACTTATGCTTAATATTTTTAAAACACATGAAAAGGTAAGAAACAATTGGAATAAGGCAAAATAGCTTCCTTTTCTTTGAATTCTTATTGGATTTTTGCCAAAGTCATTATATCTAACTTCTATACTCATCCTATCACTGCAAATTAGCATCCAACACATGGAGACACTTAAAATATACATATGTATTTATTAATTCCAATGGGGAAACTCACCGGCAAATGTGAGAATGTATTTTTAAATTTCTATTCAGCCAATAATTTAAAACTTGTTTAAAACTGTACTTGAATTAAATGCTATTAAATAATACTAACTTAAAGTCTTATAAAAATACACTATTCTACTCAATAATATAGCACTTGCCCAACACATGCAAGTGCCCTGCGCTCAATCCCCAGCACCATACAAAACACACACACACACACACACAAACACAAACACAAAATAACAGTACTCTACCATACAAAACACACACACACACACACACACACACACACACACACACACACAAAATAACAGTACTCTAAAACAGTAGTTTTCAAAGTATGGCCCAGGGATTCCTATAGGTTCCTACAACTCTGCTGATTGTGAAAGCAAAACTATTCATGGTAACACCCAGATAGCATCTGCCTTTTCTATTCTGTCACACAGCAGTACACAGTACAGTTTTCCAGAGTACACATGATAGGCGGTACAAATTGAATACAAAGCAGACAAGAGAATCTGGCTGTATTCTATTAAGCCTGACATTAGTGAGATCTGAAAAAAATTGTAAAAATCATAAAAACAAACCAAAAGGTAAAACAACGCCAGTCTTCTCATGAAACTTGTTTTCAAAAGTAGTTATTCATTCATTAAAATGTTATTTATATTACTATGTAAAATGTCCTATGGCTGTATTTTATTGAATCATCAATAAATCATTTTTTTAACATTCTCAGTTTGCAGTTTCTGGCGCTGGGGACTGAATCCAGGGTCTCATACATACTACACAAGGGCTCTACCACTATGCTACCCCCCCGAGTCCTTGGCTTAAATTTTTAATAGGATAAATAGTAACAGTTATATTTTACATATAATCCCCATAAATAAAAGTTCTTTGATATCCTCCACTTTTAAGACTAATGTAAAGGAGTCTTGACATTAAAAAGTCTGAAAAGTTCTACTCTAAGATAATAAATCCTTTATATAATTTTTTTGTAAATTAGCAAGAACCTTTTGATATAATTTGTTTCAGCAGATATTGATGAGAAGGCTTTAGGGGAGATAAGTAGTCTGTCTTGTTATACTTTAGAAAAATACAAAGACATTCCCTTTTTTCCATAGCTGTTGCTGCCAGAGATAAAGGCTATGACTTACTGTAAAGAAAAGGTCCATAACTCTGCTGTCCAGAAGAGTCTCCCGCCAGGACTCGGTTGGCTTCAACAGCACATTTTGTGAGGATTCAAACATAGCTATATAATGTCTGCCCAGTTATCTGGTGTCAAGGTCAACAACAATAACATTCTTACTTTGTCTAAAGTATAAGTATACCCTAAATATAACAGGAGCCATCCAGAAAGAATGTAATGGAAACAGTTTAAGCCTCTTCACATATGCTACATAATTCATGCATGAAGCTAAGGAATAAAAGGTATTAAGTGCTGAAAAAAAGAACCTTATAGGAATGTAAGATAACAGTTTCACAGTAATTATGTGTCATGCTGTAGGGATATAAAAAGTTTGATAATCAGAGTTCTTAATAGTGACAACAGAAGGAAAAAACATGACTTGCAAGACAGATATACAAAGAGATAGAAAAGAATACATTTCTGCAGGTTTGTCCCAACATTTCTCTCCAATTTTACAAAAACTCAACTCAGAAATATAAAATGTAGGTTTCAAATCATGTATGAAGAAATTTTTCCAAAACAAAAATTATAGAGTCCACCAAAAAAAAGAGTATACACATTTCAGGAAAAGAAAAACTTATATAAATACTTTAATACTAAATTTATTGAGATAGCATGAGATTAATACAAGTTACCTTTGGCCTCTACAATTACAAGAGATGCTCAAAGTGGTGGCCATTAGCTTCCAGACATATTAGTATGGCAAACTGCTGCTTGGGTAAATAACCTTGGTCACTGAGATTGCAGCACATGCATTTTCAATCTCTTCTCTAACTGGTGGCAGTGTAGCCAGCAGGTTTTCTGTGATATATGACATACTCTAGGACCCCTCTCCCCCATACCAGGGTAACACCATGTGTTGAAAAAAATATACTATTTTCTTTTCCTGAAGTGTGCATACAATTTTTCGCATTGTCTCTCTGTCTCTCTCCTAGAAAAACAAAACAAAAAGCAGGAAGAACAAGAATGAATTAAAAAATCCCCCAGATCTGAGTATCCAAATACCAAGTCCAAATAAAGAACTAATCGGCAGCCATAAAACTTTATACATGCAGGGCAGGGGATTTAGCTCACTGGTGCCACCACCTGCCTTGCAAACACAAGGTCCCAAGTTCAATCCCCGGTACTAAAAGAAAGAAAAAAAAATTTATAGATGCTCACTTAAAATTCTCACAGACTGCACAGCAATTTACAGGGTGTTCAATACCAAACAAGCTACAAATGAAAGATTGCTTTTGTTGTAAATGAAGTAACCACTACATATTTGTAGGTCTTTGTAATTTACTCAATGACAAATGCCATAGTAAATGAGGCTTTTAAGAAATGGAAAAACTGCTTAGGGATAAAGACAGTCACTATGTCCCTTCCATTGCCAAATGCCTAACTCAAATACCTCATCCAAGCAACGTTTGCATTATTCAAGAAGTCTTTTTTGTGTTGTTTTGAGACAGAACCTCATTATGCAGTTCAGGCTGGCCTTGAACCCGTTATGTAGCCCAGGTTGGCCTGGGGCTTGCCACAATCATAGAAATCTCTAAATTAGACTACAGATTGTAAAAATTAGGTATAAATTCAAATGTGTTTTCATTAAATCTCATTGTTTTTAGAGAAATTATTAAGCAGAAAAAAATTAAAGGCTGTGACAATGCTTTGGATAGTATTTCTTGAAAGTTGATTGCTTACCTCCCTGTTAAGAAAGCTACACTCTTTCTCTGAAGAGTAAGGAGGGGCATTTGGTTCTTTTAAGAAGACACTGCTTGTTTCTGAAAAGTCACCCCCAAAACGTCCTGCAACTCTTGCTCATTCAATTCATAATAAGACCCAAACCAGGTTCATTTAAACTTCATTTCTCTCTTCCTTTATCTGCCCCCTTGTGGAGGAAAGCGAAAGAGATGGAAACTCAAAGTAAAATGAGTGTGAATTTCAGGGGGAAAAAAAAAAAAAAATCAAGTCAAGGAAGTGTTATCAATATAAGTGAGTTCATTTACTCCTGAGGCACCTGTTTTTGCTCAACATAATATAACAATTGAACCTTAAATCATTTTACATGGTGAAAAATTAAAGCCTGATGCACTTTTACAGAAACAAACAAATATTTATGGATGAAATTTATCTGCTATTTAGGTTCTGTTTCAAAATGGTCTGGGGCTACCAGAGTACTGATAAAACAAGACTACTTATCTGCACTTAAAGATGCTGAAGTTAATTATTTTGTCTGGTCCTGCATGACCTTAAAATTTTCCACAACCAGAGGGGTGTCACTTTAGTGTATAAAGTAAATCATCTGAGAAAGGCAATCAATTCTTTCTACTTTGTAAAAATGGAACACTATTCCATTTATTCTTTTCTAGTTTTCTCTTAATTTTCAATTTATTTCATTGAAAAGTAATTTTGGTGCATATATTCAGTAATGAAACAGGGTTCTATCAAATTTACTAAAAGTTTTATCAACTACTGGGGTTAAGCAAATATACATAAGTTAAACAATCTAGTTCCATTTCCTAGGGATTTGGAATCTGGCATTAAAATGGTATTATTTATTTTTTGAATATTCAAACCTAACAAAACATATGTATATTCTACATTTACTAAACACCAGCTTATAAAAATAACAAAATTTATTATTATATATTTATAAAAGGTGCCATGATTTCATTTTTTAAATTAGGTGGGATAGGAAACAGATAAACGGGGCAGGGATTTAGCTCAGTGGCACTGTACCTGCCTTGTAAGTGCAAGGTCCTGAGTTCAATTTCCTGTACCACCAAAAAAACAAAAAAAAGGTCTCAAAGCTTCAGAAGCTAGAAGGAGCATTCTGTCTTAGGGTGAGAAGTAAAATACTTTAGGGGCTCTACATGCTGAAGAAAGCTAAACCCTCCAAGAATTCCATATAGTTCAAGCACAAAAAAACAGAAGGGACAGAAGGGGAGCAATATTAATGATTTTTCTACTTGTAGAAATTCAGAAAAGCTTACTCCAAGTGAAGAGAGTCTTCCTTGTTCTAACTAAGCCTGCAGTGAAAATTCAGCAAAGGGTATGACAATTCTTTTAATAAGTAGAAGATTACTTCAAAAATTAATACGCATTACAAAAGGAAACTAAACAAATGAAGTATCTTCTATTCTCTTCTACCTTTTAAACTCCAACAAGTATATTGTCCATAAGTACTTCTGTATCTTGTTCTTATAAGGAGAATCTGATGAGTTTAAGAGAGAACTTTTTCCACATATGAAATTATAAATAAATACCAGATTCAAAATCCTCAAATCTTAGCTGGGCGTGGTGGTGCATGCCTGTAATCTCAGCACTTGGGAGGCTGAGGCAGGAGGATCGCTCTGAGTCCGAGACCAGCCTGGGCTACCTAGTGAGTTCCAAGTCAGTCTCAACTATATAGTGAGACCCAGTCTTAAAAATTAAAAAAACAAAACAAAAAAACAACCAAAAACAAAATCCTCAAATCTTAGTTCTTTAAATCTTGGTTTTAGTTTCTCTTGATTGTGGTCTGTTTTCAAACACACTTAGCATTCAAGTCAGCATGGCCAAATTTCCTTAAATATTTAATAAATAGATGTGAAATTCTTACATGTGGCCAACAGCATAGAGATATTTGTGAGTTTAATGTCTGACCTATGAGAAAATATTTTTTCTTATAATTATTTTTAATTATTTTAAAGTTTCATGTGAATTTTGCTTTTCCCCTCTGAATCTGGAAAGAATTTTTATGTCTGGCATGATATTTGCCCTCTATCAACAAAGTACAATTACTGAATTTGAGATGTAGTTCAGCGGACCACTTCTAGCATTCACATGAGGGCCTCTGTAATGCACCACAAAAAGAGGCTGTGTTTGTTTTTGTGAAGAATTAATCTACACTATAGATAAAACTTCCTTCTGTCAGCCAACATGACAGCACCACTAACAATACTACTTTTTCATAATAAAATGCATATATAATTCTTATTGTTAAGACAGACCTTTTTCACTACAAATAATATCCAACTCTACAAAAGAACATATAATTATCCCCAAACATAATAAAATCCAAAGTTAAACATAAAAACAAAAAAAAGAACTGTGTGAAGATGGATGTGGTAGTGATTCATGCCTCTAATCCCAGCAGAAGGATCACAAGTTTAGTGAGAGCCTATCTCAAAAAAAAAAGAAAGGATAATAACAGAGCTTTTAAAGAATGTTAACCTGAAGCTGAGCATGATGACACACCCGTAATCCCAGCATTTGGGAGGCTGATGCAGCAGAAGGTGAGGCCAGCCTGGACTACATGGGCTACATGATAAGACCCTTACCTTACAATACCCCTACTCCTAAAAGGAATTCACTAAAAAAAAAAAAAAAAAAAAAA
>NW_022900950.1:25757730-25766536 GCF_012274545.1 Fukomys damarensis
TACAAAAAAAAAAAAAAAAAAAAAAAGGTATTCCCCTAAAAGGAGTACTGCTGTTTTTAAAAGAATACATGTTTTCGTTACCAGACTGTACCATGAAACTGTTGAGTTGTTGAAGAGGACTGTGTAGCCTCTTATATGGAAGAGAGGTTCACTACTAACTGCACACTGTTTAGTATTACCTAGTTAGTATGTACAAAGTACATTCATTACTTTTCTTTTTCTTTTTTCTTTTTTTGGTACTGGGGATCAAACTCGTGACCTTACACTTGCAAAGCAGGTGGCAGAACCACTGAGCTAAATCCCCAGCCCCCATTACTTTTCAATTTTAAAAAACTACTTAAAAGTATACCACAATGTGAGCACAATAGTTACATGCAGATCTAGACCATATGAGTACATTCCAAATCAATAACAAGCTAATTCAATTTTTAATTTGGTATTCTCAAATACTTCCAACTACATGTAAAGTCTCAAAATACTATTTCTACTCCAGGTAATTTTTAATGAAGAATAAAAATCAAACAAAACCATTATCACCAGAATTCAGAAATCAAGCACTCCTTAATATTTTAAAAATGATTTAAAATTTAAATATAGTATTTTCTCTTTTAAAATAAGTTTCAATGAAACTAGTTTCCCTTTTTAAAATTTCAAAGTTTTGATTTACAGTCATACAATAACATATCACTGTATCTAGACATTGTATTCCTTTACTTTTTAAAACAAAACTGTCACCAATGAAAGAGCAGCCTGGCAATGAACTATTTACTATCCAATCTTTTACTACATGTAGAACACACTAGTCAGATGTTATAGGATATACAAGTCCTAACAGACTGGCACTACACAGTCATCGTTTTACCAAAGTCCAAATCATGGCATAACTCAAGAATTTTCTTCTACTATGGCTTTATATGTGTTTTTTAAAATAAAGACAAGTTGTATAATTTAATTTCGTATCAGATAATTTTATTTTTAACCAACAAAATTCCACTAATGAGATATAGTGCACTACATACATTTGCTTTCTCTCTCAAAAATACTATTATCTTTTTTTAAAAACATTGTCATCCACATCTAATCTCACTTCATTTTCCAATGTTTCATCAAATTAAGGAGCCAGGAGTTATAGTTACAATGTTTTTTCTGTACCAAACACAAGCCCACTTGTTCTTAGCCAGGGCTTTAGCAAAGGACTGAATGGTGAGGTGCTAAACCCCAACTAGGCTTCTAACCTCAATGCCATCTTAATCCCCTGGAAAAACAGTTACAATTACATGCAAATTTTACTCCACCACAGAACAGTGAAGAAGTAACTCTCTACTCCCTCCCTCTCCACAAAGATCCTGTCCAGCTCTAAAATTTTCCTTATACGAAAGCTTACCAACTTCTGAGAATCAAAGGCATTTTTATGTGCCACCTGCCCTATTCTATAACTACATGAGCACAGATAAACACACACTAGGCCAAGAGCCAGAAGGACAAGCTTAATTGCACTCTGCTAGTGACTGTCACTGGATAATCCTACTAAGTCTTCTGTCTCAAGTTCTCAAACAACAGACAGTATTATCGGTAAGTGTGTCGGTCTTAAAGAGGGAACTGCCATCTGTGGAAATACATGCATCCCTAAGTATGCAAATAAGTTCTTGTAGGTTTATTAATACCTTCAGTAAGGGTAGTCATTTTGTGATAGTGACAGACAGTAAAGAATAAATGAGATATATACAATATCTACAAATGATCCTTGAGCAAATATGGAAAATCTAAAAATTTCCACTGGCTGTTCCTTTTAGTATTTTACAATCTAGGATGATCTTGTAGCAACAATGGACATTTTACAAAAGTAATAAATATTTTAGTTTATCTATCTTCCTATATTGTTTTACCCTACTTCATCAGTAAAACAGTTTTAGGAGCAAAGGAAAGTTTGCCTCTAAATACTGATGTTGGCTTGACTGTAAATTTTAATTTAGGTGAAAGCTCTGTATTCTATTACTATTTTATGATCCAGGTAATTTACCTCAAGAGTGTAAGTTAAAAAGCTTTTTATCCAAAAAAATCAGATCTCCAAGAATAGAATACCAAAAAAAAAAAGCACAACCAAACTAAAAAAAGAAAAAAAGCAAAGCCAACATACCACACATACCTGCCAAACGTTATTACAAAATGATACTGTCATTTACAATCAGCATTGCCAAAACCCAGGAGCATTTATGCAAACCAGACAAACTATACTGGCTATATTAGCAGGCTATAAACACACATCCAAAAACTGAGCTAACCCTTCTGAATTGGCTTCTTTCAACAATTAAATATTTGTTGAACATCTGTGCTAGGTGTTTACAGTGCAATGAGGAAAGGTCCAGTGCTTTCATGGAGCTCAAGAGGAATGGGTAGCAGACACTTAACTAACAACTGAAAAGCAACAACTGAGAAGTGAGCTAAATGGACAGAATTTACAAATAACATGCACAGGGGAAGCCACAGCCAAAGAAACCAGACACCTGGGGTACACAGCTCAAGTACAAATAGAGAGAGATGGGGAGAAGGCATGAGTGCAGAGAAACACCACGGGCAGAAGGAAACTTGGCCAGTGAACATAGGTCTAGCAGAAAAGAGTAAGCAGCACAAAGTAAGGCCATCAGGAACTCAGCACATCACAGAACTAGGGCACTTCAGTTGGACAATGCTGATCTAAAACAGAATGAGAAGCATTTTGTCCCAATAGTCTTTTTCAAGGCATACTGGGGTAGGGAGTGATTTGAATTTAGGTCAACTCCCAGAAACTGGATGCTGCACCATCGGGCCTAGGTGGGAATATATTTTCATAAATCACTTCTTTATATAGGAAACCTACATATATACTCATTCTTAAAATAATGGTTTGTGGGTAACAAGATCATGTATTTACCAAATCATATGTCCACAAAAGAACACTAAAAATACCACTAGTTAATAAATGAGTTCAGCACAAATGAAGATACAAGATAAATACATAAAAATAATTTATTTCTAAAGACTAGCAACAATATAAAAATTAAAATTAAAAACTGAATTAAGAATGCTTACAAATAAATTTAACAAAGGAAGTATAACACTTACCTCTGAAAACTATAAAAGTGTTGAAAGAAACTAAAAATCCTAACAAAGAGATCATAAAATTTAATGCTGTTAAACAGGGTAATGGTCCACAAATTGATCTTAAGGTTCAACACAATTCCTATCAAAATCCCAGCTTCTGTTTTTGTAGAATTTGGTAAATTGATGTTAAACTTCAAAACGAAATATAAGAGACACAAAATAGACAAAATAATCTTGAAATAGAAAAATAAAGTTGAAGGACTCACTTTCTGATTTGAAAACTCACTCTGAGAAAATAAAAGATATTGAGGATGAGGGGCAGAAGGGAGAAAAGGGGAAGAAAAAAGGATCAAGCTGAACTATTTACCTGGACCAATTACCCACAATGTATATAGCTATTATATACTGTAAATATATACAGTACAAATACAAAAAGAAAATAGAGGATTAAATCTCTGTGATTTTTGAGTTAAGCAATATGACTTCAAAATCACAAACAACAAAAAAATTGGTAAACTGCCCATCACCAAAATTTGAAATGTATGTACCAAAAAGAACATTATGAAAAAGTTTTAATAATCCTAGGGCCAAATGGAAGAAAGTATCTGAAAATTATATATCTGCTAAGGGACTTCTATCCAGGATATATACAAAGAACTCACAGTTCAATAATTTGTTTTTTCCAGTTTCCAAAATATTTGAGTCCAATCTCTTTCTAGAAAGTAGCAAAATTAAGGAATATTCTTAGTAGTAATCTGACAAAAACTCTTATTATTCTTAAATTTAAAATTTAATGTAATTTTGTTTTTGTTTTTTTAATACTGGGGATTGAACTCAGGTCCTTGGGCTTGTGAAGCAGTGGCCGGAACCACTGAGCTAAATCCCCGGCCCAATGTAATGTTTTTTTAAAAAAAATACATGAACACTTACATAATACATTCAGAGTTATTGTGTGGTTTCTAGCATATGCCTCATATATCACCTAAATACTATATTTAGGATGACTAATATTAAGAATTTAAACATAATGTCTTTTTCTTCAGAGGAATTAGCTTTAGTTTCTAAAGAGCATTCCCTTTTAACATCTCAATTCTTGATTTCAATGGCTATGCATTTTGCACCTCTGTGCCATACTCAGGAAAAGTAGTAGATGTCAAATATAAAACTACTCTTAACACAGCAATAACAGAAGCTATGCTTGCACTGTGGTGGCAAACAATGTAAGCCACTCTCCTTATAAAGAATATTCTTTGCCATGGGTAGCTAATGTAGGGTCACTACTAGGAGCTCAAGTAGAAGGGATGCACCATGAAGATAACTTTGCTTCTGCTTCTGGATATTGCTAAGTGGTTAAGAGAAAAACCAAAATCTCAGCAAAACTATGCTAGAGAAATTCCTTATTTATGTACTCAAAGCCAACTTCATATTAAGAGACATTCTGTCAGATTTGTAAACTTTCCCCTTTGAAAGAAAATTAACCCACCCAATTTCAAAGTCAAAACCACAAAATCCAAACACTATTTGTTAGTCTCAAATGATGATGATAAATGGTTTTAAAATAAATTGTAACATCACTCTCTACCTTCCACCGATATATACACAACATACTGGAGCTTTTGATTTTTACTTGGCTGACAGACTTTATTAGCTTCAGGGGAAAATTATTTTTGTCCCACAGTGGCATTTGTTGCAGTGGCTAGTGGGTTTCTAAAAAAAAAAACAACAACAAAAAAACACCAGAATGCTTTTACTTCTGGTTCAAAGTGCACTAGAGGCTCTGGTTTAAATACATAAAACAATGAGTAAATTGAGACCACGTTAGCGGTTTCAGGCCTTGCTTGGTCATAGCAATCCAACTGATTTATCTAGGCATTCTGTATTCTTTGTTTCCCTTCTCTGGGAACCATGTCTTCTCTGAAGAGCTTTATCCCTTTCCTACAGCTCTCTCAATATGCCACAGCCTATGGCTATGGCAGTGGGGATTTTTTGCTCCAAGTTCTGTGAGATCTTTGCCTTACTGCCCAAGAGATTTGCAAGCTGTGATACACCCATATAAGTTTCTCTGAAATATTCTCTAAAAACCCATATAAGTTTCTCTGAAATATTCTCTAAATATCTTTTCAAAGCTGATCTGGATTACGTGGGCTTTTGAACTCACAGGTTTCATAATTCAGTAATTTAAAAAAGACAAATAGGCTAATGGGTAATGCAAATCAAAGCCTTGCGAAGACACTGCTTCATACCTGAGGGCCTAGCTATAAACCAGAAGATAAGTACCGGTGTTACAGTTTATATCTAGATGTCTCTCCAAAGCCTCATGCACTCATAGATGGGACTGGATCACAGAGGGTGTGATATTCATCAGTGGATGAGTCCACTGAACGCTTTATGGCTGAGTGTGATATTGGGAGGTGAAGCCTAGTTGGAGGAAATGGGTCACTAGAGAAGTGGCCTGGAAGAGTCTATATTTCTCCCTCTTCCCATAAATGATCTCTCTTGATACCATGCCACCAGCTGTTTCTCCTCTGCCAAACTGCCCTGCCTTGGAGTCAGACAATTCCAGACTGAAACCTTACAAATTGTGAAGAGAAAATAAATCTTTTTTTTTTTTTAAGTTGTGAGTGTTGGGCACTGTGTCTCAACAATAAGAAAGTAACTAGTTGGTCAGGAGCCAGAAAAACGAATCCTCAGAGACTACAATGATAAAGTAAAATGGTATGGCTACTATGGAAATCAATCCAGTAGCTGCTCAAATGAAAATTGTACAATTATTGTATGACCCTGCAGTTCTACTCCTAGGTATATACACACAAGAAAAATGAAAACATATATCCATGCAAACTTGTACATGTTCATAGCAATAATATTCTATATCATTGAATAGTTTTCAAAAAGGGGAGAAAGCTCAAAAGTCCATGAGAAAATGAACACATAAAAAATAAAATGTGCATATCTATATAAAAGAATATTACTGAGCAATAAAAAGCAATGAATTCTCTATGCCTACCTGGCAAGTGCAAGGTTCTGAGTTCGATGGGGCAGAGGCAGAGCCAGCAATGAATTACTGACACACGCTACCACATGAAAAAAATAAAACTTTGAAAGATTATGCCAATTGAAAGAAAAGTGGGATAAAAAAACATATAGCATATGATTCCACTTAAATGAAATGCCCAGAATAGGAAAACCCATAGAGGTAGAAAGTGGATTAGTGGTTGTCACAGGCTGGGGAAGGGCAGGATGAAGGAATTGGGAGGGGGTGACTGCTGAACAGTTTTAGATACCTAAAACTGATGGTGGTGAAGGTTGCACAACTCTGTGAATAAACTAAAAAAAAAAAAAATGCACATTTTAATTGACTTCACAGTATGTAAATTGCATCTCAATAAAGTTTGTCTTTTCTTTCTTTTTTTTAAAGAGCTGGGTGTACGCTGCATACTAAAATTCTATCTAAACAAGGAGGCTGAGGCAGGAGGATTGGGAATTTGAGGCCAACATGAGCAACACAGCAAAACCCTGTCCCTAACTGAAGGAAAAACTAGTGCTATCTTGTGCTTCAAGACTTTGTTACATCCACGTGTCTTCTTCCTATCAATGTCAAACAAGTTTTTATACATGAATTATCAGTTAGTACAGTGGGTTTAATGAAGAGGAATGACATTATGCCTCAAATACATATTTTAACTTATTTTAAATGAATTTAAAATCCTGATCCAAACATTGTGCATGAAAATTGACTTCATTCTGCTTTGTGAAGTAAAACTGATGTGTAATGAAGGGTATTTACTACCTCAAACAAATTTTAAAGATACAGAATCTAAAACTAAATATTCAAAAAGCTATACTAAATAACATCCCAATGAGATCACATTTCCATTGGTTTTATTTAGTTAAGCTCTACACACTTATGTGATGACAATGAGATGATGCTTTGGAAATCAGCTCAAAGACTTCCAGGTTCTCTTCTCTGTTTTACTCCAATGTATTAATATCTATGTTCCTAGTGAAAGAGCACTAGTCATCAAAGCAGATGTGAAGAGAAAGAGTAGTTTCATTGTTCAAGGAACTAAACAATCCATACCACAATCCAATTCACACTGTTGAAGCTAATCACAGAGTCCCACCACAGGAACTATATACCAGTGTTCACAAATGTGATCTTTATCTATAGAGATAATGCTACCTGTTTAATGTCAGTAGAACATTAAAGTTTAATTATTTATTTTTTTGGTACCAGGAATCAAACTCAGGACCTTGCGCTTATAAAGCAGGCAGCGGAATCACTGAGCTAAACCCCTGGGTAAAGTTTATTTTTAATTGACACATAAAATAGAACATTGACTCTGTAATACTGGTAATAGGTTTACAGACAAACAACTTTTGCCGGTACAAATAACCACCAAAATCTGCTAAAGACAACTGATCAGAATAGGAAATGTAGTACTACCCATTAACAAAAGCAAAGTTTACTTAATCCAAACAAGGACTAAAGTCACATGTTCATAACTCTGTCATTACATGCCAATTTTCTAACAGTAACAAATAAAATGATCTTATCAAAATGTATAATGCATAGAAATGTATAGAAAGACCTTGAAAAATTCAGTTTAGATATTGATAAATCCAAACTCTCCATACAATTCTAATTTCTTCAAGATTTACTTCTCACTCAAACCTAGCATGTGGAAAAACTAGTAATTCAGATGCTGCGCATGATGGTGCATGCCTGCAATCTCAGCACTTGGGAGGGTGAGGTAGAAGGATGCTATGGTTTGGACTACACAGTGAGTTGAAGGCTAGCCCACTACATAATAAGACCATGTTTCAAAAAACTGAAAACAAACAAAAACAATGCAGCAGGCAGCTCTCTTATCATCTTCCTGTCATTTCCCCAATAAGGTAATATTCAGCTCTATATTTCAGAACACAGGCATGACTGCCATATAAATTCATTATAATTTACTGAAATAAAATAACCTACACAGGTTCACAGAATTAAAAACTTAGTAGATACACTTACTTCTAAGTGTCTGAATAATTTTAAATAAATTATTCCCTAGGAATAAAAATTTCATTTACAACGAGTAAGTGAGGCTTGCCCACACTGATGTCTGCTAGCTTACTACACCAAAAAGGGAAGGACACCTAATGATACTGCCACTGGCACATGAGGTTTACTTTCTCAGATGCCTTTGGCCAAGAATTACTGAGCATCTTAGATGAGAGTTTAAAAGTGTAGAAACAAGTTCATTTGTTAGGGAGATTTTTTTTCCTAACATTCAATCAATTCCTCTCTAACAACCAAGTAACAACCAAAATCTACTTAAACTGATTTAAATTATATCAAGTAGTAAGTGAAAAATCTGTGGGCTCTAGAAAGAAAATAATCCTGTATATCACAGATCCAGTAGTAGCAAATAACAGATCTTTTCTTTTCTGCCCTTTGAGTAGCTGCAATTCAACATCAGAAAAACAACTGTACTTCCTCCTACACTCCAAAGGCCATTCTTTCCATAGTAGTTATTATATACCATTACACTGCAATACAGTCAGATATATAATTAGAGGCATTAGGAGAGGAAAGACCAGGGCAACAGATCAAGAATTAGGAAATTTAACAAAATATTATAGAAGTTAATTTCAGCACAATCAACTATGCCCAAAAACTAGAGACTGCTTCCTTTTGGGGAGGACAGCCAATAGTCCTGTTTTTTGGGGGGGGGGG
>NW_022900950.1:25767017-25816448 GCF_012274545.1 Fukomys damarensis
TGGGGGGGGGGGTGGGTATCTTCCTTGTAATGCAAAAAATATCTGAGAACAAATAATATACAACTTCAAATATTAATGACTTTACAGATCTTCTTTTTTTAGAGAGTATAATACAACATATATACAGAAATAATAGTTTGGAGAAAACTGATTACTCAAAGATGACTGAAGAAAATACTTCAGACTGCTTTTTAATATGTTTCATCAGAAGGTGATTTTAGTTCCTCCAAGTGGTTCCTTCACTTCTGAACAAACCTAGACAAAGCTACCTGAATTAACATTTATCTAACAGCTTAAAAACTTGGATCATCAAGGTAGACAACCCACACAAACATATGGCTTCCTATCTTTCTCACCACATTAATTGATCCAGGGCTATATCAACATCCACACTATTGCCCTAACATTATATATCACCTTTTCTTCCCTAATTCCCGATTTCTCCCCTCAGGAGAAACAGTCACCTCTCTAGTACCCAAAGTACAAAACCATCTTCTCTTGAACCATCACAGTCAATGCTTTGTGAAATATTTACACTTCTCTCTCTACTTCACCAATTACTACTATTCAATCACTGAAGGACAACTTTTTCCGATCACACCAACAGTTTTCTATGAAATCACCTATGCATAACTAATGCCAGACATAGACTGAAAATAATCTTTACCCTGCCCTTCAGTAACAGATGATACTGTCTACCTTTGCTCTTTGAAACTTTTATCTTTTTATCTTTAATCTTTGCTTCCTAAATCTTCCTTGACTGTTCTTTCATCCACTTGTCTTAACTGGCCTTCTTAATCTCTTGCTTTTTTCTGCTTTGTAACTACTGTTACACTTAAGGGTCCTGACACTGGTCCTCTTCACTTCTCTTTCAATGATCTATCCCACTCCCTTAACCTTTATGATCTTCATCATAGGAACAACTTCCAAAATTTCATCTTCACTCCAATCTCCCACTATAACACAATTCTACAGACAGGGGGTAGCCAATCAGTAAAGTATCATGATGGATAAAAACTGGCATGATATGATTTTTTTTTTTTTTTTTTTTTTTTTTTTTGGTACGGGGGATCAAACTCGGGCCCTTGCACTTGCGAGGCAGGTACCAGAACCACTGGGCTAAATTCCTGGCACGGCATGATTATTTTTAAAGGCTTCTCTGAGACATAATTCACATGCTGCACAATTTAACACTGAATGTGCAACTTAATGGTTTCACTATATTCACAGTTATGCCACCATGACATTAATCTAATTTTAGAACAATCACCCCAGAAAGAAGCTCTGTGCACTTTAGCAATCTTCTCACTAGGTCTTCCCTACTGCTATTGCTCCTGCTCTACGTAAACACCAATCAGTCTCTAATTTGCCTATTCTGAACATTTTCCATAAATGGGGCCTTTTGTGAATGGCTTCTTTCACTTATTACAATGTTTTTAAAATGCACATGCTGTCAAAAATGAGTACTACACTTTCATTCCTTTTAACTGATGAAAAATACTTCATTATATGCAGTGGATGTATATTTCATTTATCCATTTATCAATTGACAGACATTTCATTTTTTTTCTCCTTTTTGCCCATAATGAATAGTACTGTTATAAACACCCAAGTACAACTTTTTGTATGGATTACTACTGACATTTTGGGCCCATTTACTGCAGGGTTGTCCTGTTTGTTGTTGAACATCTATCAGTATCTTAGCCCTTACCCACGAGTTGCTTGTAGCACTCCTCCAGTTGTGGCAACTAAATTTTTCTCCATACTCTATAAAATGTTCCAGGTGGGCAAAATGGCACTCAATTCAAAATCACTACTATAGAGCTATTTCTTTGGTGAAATTTTGCATGTACATAAATCTTGACCTAAGAACACAAAGTAAGTTATTAAATACAACAGTATAATTCATAAGTATTCATAAATGCCTAGGTATTAATAAATACCTAAATATCTAATCTTTGCATTCTTTTGTCTATACATCTCTTTACATCCTAGCTCTGCACTCAAGTCAGCTTCAACTGGTTTTCCCAATGACAATTTACTGTCATATTTTATATAATGTAGTACTCTATGAGAAATTTCCAAAGATAAGGCCTCAAATTTTCCTTCTGTACAACGTAACAGATATACTGGTTCTCTTTATATTTTTCTAATGGTACTGGTGAATGAATCCAGGGCCTCATGCCAGGTAGACAAGTGCTCTACTACTGAACTAACATTCCCAGTTCTCTAATACACATTTTGGTTTATGGTCACATACTTTTCTTGACAAAAAGTATTTATGAAGTACCTACTAAAGGTTGAGCATGCATATTTAACTTTATTTCGAGTGACTCAAGTAATTTCTCCTTGTGTGGATTCACTTGTATTCTCAATTGAAAAGTTATGTTAGAGCAACTGAGACAGCAGATACATACTGGTAAGAGACAGCAACCATTTACCAACATAGTGCTTTCTCTGGTATTTCTCATTCTACCATCCTCTTCTATCTTTCTTTTTTTTTGGTACCAGGGATTGAACTTGGGACCTTTTGTTTTCGAGGCAGGTGGCAGAACCACTGAGCTAAATCCCCAGCCCCCATCTCCTATCTTTCTAATCAACAGTTATCTGCTGGTACAACTGGATGTAAATACTGAAGTTGAATTTTTATATCACTCCATGTATAATGATTAATTCAACAATGGATCAAAGACATGTATAAGAAATATCACAAAAGAAGCAAAAATACAAATATTAGTGACTGTGACTAAGGCATGATTTTTGAGATATGACAAAAAAAAATGAAGAAAAATTAATAAACTGAACATCAAAACTAAAAGTTCCTGAACTTCAAAGGACACCACAGAAAAGAAAAAGGGTCTGACTATGTTACCCAGCTGGCCTTAAACTCCTGGGTGCAAGTGAACACTGCACTTGGCAGCAGTATCACTCTTGAATGGTAAATAAAAATGTGACATGTAATAGATTATATAGCAATAAAATAAGTACTGTCTGAACAGAGTACCTTGGAGTAGATTAGAATATACAAGACTGAAGAGCAGCTAAACAAACATAAAAGGCCACATATTACATGATTATGCTTATATAAAATAACCAGAATAGGCAAATGTATACTGAGCCAACTGACAAAATCTGAATCAAGAATATAGATCAAATATTTTCTTAATGATATACTTCTTGCAATGAAAACTGTATGGTTTTGCAAGATATTTTCTTATAAAAACTATAGTACAATTTCAAAAACCTTTTGATTTTTTAGTCAAGTATACAGTGAAGTACTCAGAGGTAAATGAGTGTAATGTCTACTACATCTCTCAAATGGTTTCAAGAAGACTTTAGAAGCCGGGCGTCGTGGCGCACGCATGTAATCCCAGCACTCGAGGGCTGAGGCGGGAGGGTCGCTGTGAGTTCGAGACCAGCCTGGGCTACATAGTGAGTTCCAGGTCAGTCTCAACTACATAGTGAGACCCTGTCTCAAAAAACAAAACAAAACAAAACAAAACACACCCAAGAAAGATTTAAATATATACATAAATATATGTAAATTCATATATTTGTGTATGTGCATGGAGAGAGAATGGGACAAAATGTGAGCAATTGGTGAATCTAGCTGAGAGTGTCCAGCTATTCACGACACCTGAAATACATAAAAACAGATTATAAAAAATTATTAAAGAGGATTAATATTGATAATTTAATATAGCTTCATTTAACATGACACCATTCTAAACATCAAATGTATTTTATACAGAGTACGCAAATATTTTACAAGGCTTGCTATTCATCCACTCTAAAACACAAATCATTTTTAAAAGCCATCAACGCATTTTAACTCAGTGAAATTTTAATCTCTTTCCATGAAAACGAAGACAACTAATTATTCAATTATTTCCCTGCAGATTAAATGGTAATCTTTACACAATTTCCTTAATTAGAAATTAATCAGAACTGAGTACCTTGAAACTGATTTCCTAGTTAGCATTAAAACTGCAGTATAGTTTAATGGCATCACCTAGAGTTCTTTCTCTTACATCTAAAGCTCATCCACTCAAATGAAGGAACACTTAGCTATAGCGGTCAGCCAAATAATGGAACTGTACAACAATCTATGCTCACAAAAGTACCCAACAGCCATGAAGTAGAAGAACGTTCTCAAGATCAAGATACACTTTCTTAAAACAAGGAATTACTTCCTTTGGCAACTCTGCAATAGTGCTTATTCTCAGATGACACATTTCTCTAAAACTTTATCTAAAGACATTAAAAAATATTACATGTGTGTATCTTTCAGAAAAACTTTGTTTTCAAACTCCCAGAGAACTGTTTCCCTTTACAAAATAGTCACTCTGCCAACTACATTTTCCCCTAAAACAGACACTTTAAAATTGGCTACAAAATATGCAGTGTAACTTGCGTTGATTTTTCCCTACATATATAATTAATGTTTTGAAAGCTCCATATGGTCTGATACTTTTAAAATCTGTTCTAAGGTTTCTCAACATCTTTTATTTTCTTTACTAAAAAAAATTGGAGCAGGAGTTTGGTCTATTCTCCCCCAACAATTGCAAAATCCTGTTACAGTGATCCCTAAACCTCTAATTATGGTCCCTATCTTTTAAAAACAAAAAACTGGGAGCAAAAACAATATTTCAGAGGCCAGGGATTTAGCTCTGGCAAAGACAAGGTCCTGAGTTCAATCCCTGATAGGTAACAAGAAAAAAAAAAATTACAACACTCAAGGGGAAATTTTTTTAAAGCAAAGACAAGAAAAAATGTGCCTCTTAAATCAAAAGAATTAAACTAATATGCTAAAGATAGAAAAGTGGTTACTAAGAGAAAGGTGATTAAACAAAGTGGGTATAGTGGTGCACATCTGTAATCCAAACACTGGGGAAGCTAAGGCAAGAGAATTGCTATGAGTTCAAGGCCAGCCTGGCCCACAAAGCAGATCCTGTCTCAAAAAGCAAACCAAAAAGAACAGACAAAAGAAAATCATTAACCTCATGGTCTCTCCTGTCACTGTCCTCAGGAAAGAACAATGGAAAAAGCTCAGGTTGAGATTCAGAGATTCACTTTAACCCTATAACCTTTCACAGTTGGGTTTTCTACTACATACAAGCTGAAAAGGAAGATTACCTTTTTAAATCTCACAGTTTTATCAACTACAATTAAACTTTGTGTATGTAAATATAGCAGTTCTTAGCTCTGTTGGAAAAAAAATTAATTTATCCTAAATCCCTAACATGATTCAGTACCTATTTTTTATTTCCTTATTATTTTTTTTTCCATAAATTGACCTGCCAAGAGCCCCAAGAAGGAGCTGATTAAATATACCTAGAACAGGTTACATTAAATTTCTTAGATCATATAGAAGAGTACTAGATCCAGGAAAGATCATGACAGCCAGCTACAAGACAAACTATTAAGAGCTCCATAAACAGTACCTAACTCTGAGTGTTTTAAACATATTGCCTCATTTAACTCACACAATAATCCATTTCTTCTTTTTGTGCTAGGAAAAGTTATAATTGAAAAAGGTTCAGTAATTTATGTAAGATCAGCTGAAGCTTGAACCCAGGCTTGCCTGATTTAAGTATGCTCAAATGGGTAGATACTATGCAGTACATTACTTCATAAATCTAACAACAGGCAGATATTCTAGAATAGTTAATCCAAAAACTTAAAGAACTATTTTCTCAAATACAAATTTCTCCAGCTTAGTAGCGGATTTTAAAAAAGCATATATTTATGTGTATCTGTAATACATTTAAGTTTATTTTGTATATAGTATTTCCTAAAGCTGAACTTTTTCATCTTTTTATATTTGTAAAGGCCTTTAAGGAAAAAAACATTTTACTGACTTATTATCTATACCTGAATAACATCCATTAAGATTAAATACTCCAGGGGCCAGGGATTTAGCTCAGTGGCACCACCACCTGCCTCACAATTGCAAGGTCCTGAGTTCAACCCCCAGTATCACAAAAAAAAAAAAAAAAATAAAAAAAAAAAAAAAAAAAAAAAAAAAAAAAAAAAAGATTAAGTACTCCAAACCAACCTGAAGGAAAGTGAATTTAAAAATCTAATGTAATTATATAGCCAAGGATAAAATGGTTCCATTTCTTTATAAAAATACATTTTCCATTGTTTCCTTTTCTTTCCCAAGGAAAACTACTCTAATAGCCATCAAATGTTTCCATGTATCCAACTGCCTTCTACAAAGTAGTAAATCCAATTTTAAATCTCCTACCTAGTCTGCTACATGGTGGCATTATAAGATAAAATTTCATTTCTTTTTTTTTTTTGGTACCAGGATTGAACTTGGGACCTTGCACTTGAGAGGCAGGCAGCAGAACCACTGAGCTAAAATCCCTGGCTAAAATTCCATTTCTTAAAAAAAAATATATATATTTTTACCAAACCTGTAGATATAAATAAAATGATCTGAGTCATAATTAAGTCATCTGTAAAAATCACCATAAGTAACTAATCAGTTGTTAAAAGGATATAATTTGGAGGAAGAAAGTTCCAGCTCAAGACTTGATTGGCCAGTGCAAGGTAACGCTGAAACACTGAGGACATCTGTGCATTAAGGTTTTCCCGCCTGCTGAACTCCTGCAGAACTTCAACAGTCAACATGAAGATCTGGCGAAGGTCTTCTTCCTATCATCAATCAATCACAAATATTTTCATATTGGAAATTTACTCAAAATATATTCCCTTTCAGAACCATAAAACCAAACAAACAAGAACTTCAAAATTTCTAGAGGCAAACATTATTTCCTTTAGAACATTTTCCATCTTGAAGCTTCTAGTTAAAATTTACAATTTCACAATATATTTTACATACTTCACAATATGTTTTCAAGTGGCACTATGTATTGTAGTATAAATGCTACTCCATGGAGAAGCAAGTCTTTTGACAGTACTGCAGAGCCTGAGGAGTCAGGTGCTATCATGCACAGCCATAGGATTTAAGTCAGTGCCTTCACATAACTTTACTCCAGAGCTAAACAATACACATGAGAGGCAAAGAGCCCACACCAACTGCAATAACATTGTAATATATGGCCTTCTGCTAGTCTTATTTTTAAGGCCAGCAAAATTCTATCAATTGAGATAGTTACACCTAAACACGAAAATAATAAACTATGAGCTCTTTATCATGAATCTCTTTTTAAGACTAGAATTAAACAATTTTAAACTGTCAACTACATTCACCAAACCTATCACTTTCCTACATCTTATAAAATCACAACACAAATCCTCAGGTACAAGCAACTATTCAGCTATAAAAACAAATGTTCTCAACCACTGGGAATAAATTTAGTTAAAAATGGATGGTTCAATGATTAAAATACAAGAACAAAAATACCAATACCTGAAAAACTCTTTTGCAGTTACCATGGAATTCCATACTCAGTCCAATGTTGCTAGTCTTACTTGAACTTGAGAATTCACTCAATAGTGCAGTTAGAATAGAACAGGCCAGCGTTTGCTATATTTGATAAGAAATAATTACAAGGTATTATTTTTCAATGCTTTCTTTCAATATATTATGTTCAAACATAATGGAACACTTTCTATCGATAGTTTAACTATCATATCTTTAGATGGTATAGCTACCAGTCAGAAAACTAGAACTGATAAAATGAAGATTAGCTTTCCTTTCTAAGTGATCTGGCAAGTGCTAATAACAGTACTTCTCAAATCCAGTTATCCACTGAAGATTTGAATTAGGACATACTCCTCCTACTTGATCACAAAATTTAAGTAACATATTAAAAAAATCAGTATTGAGTGCATTAGTTCATTTAATTTGCAAAACAATTCATATCCCTACTTTTCATGTGAAAGAACCGAGACCTGGAAAGATTAAGTCATTATCTAAGGCCAGCTGAGATCTGAACATAGGTCTGTCTGACAGCTATGTTCTGATGTTTATAAAATTCATTCCCAAACTGATAAATGTAAAACAATGTATAGTTTCCAAAATAACTAGATACTACCCAAAAGGATTTTCAAATAATAAATGAAGATTTCTGTGTCACTGGTTCTATTCAGTAGGCTTACAATATCAACTCATTAATCTTATTCATAGACTATGTAAAGGTACCAAGGATGGAGAAAAGGATACAAATTATTTGGCACACTTCCAGGGGTTAAAGAAAAATATACACACTACCTCTGAACAACCGAAAGATTAAAGTCAAGATGATACTATTTCTGCAAGCTTCTGCAACAGCTGAACACAGTCAGACCCATCCACCAACTGCAACATCTTTGTTCAGAAATGCTTCTGATGTTAGTACCTTGACCTTACAAATGCTTATCTTGGCAAATCTTAGCAAATATTCATAAAGTAAAATTCTTAAATATTGGCGCAACTTGGTATTTATGTAACATAAATGATGTTTAGATGGGTGATCAATATACTATTTATCTACCTTTTTATTCATCTGAAATTTCCTTTAAAAAATGTGTTAAAAATGCTGATTTACCTCTTAATCTCAAAATAAGCACGACTGCATATTTTATGGCACATACCCTACATTACAGCAGTTTACCAGACTTTTCCACACCACCAGGAGTAAATGCAAATTCCCTGGGGAATCTGGTGGCATTAATCAATGGAGGCTTCTATAACCAAAAAAGTTCTCTCCATGATCCTAGGTTTGCTTAAATACACACATTTTGGTTTTGTTTTGGTGGTGCTGGAGATCAAGCCCAGGGCCTTGTGCATGCTAGGTAAGCCCTCTATCATTAAGCCTAGCCCTTTACATTTTATAATTTTAATTCAAAGTGTACATTCATTTTAATATAAAAAGTCTTGGGCTGGGGACTAAGCTCAGTGGTGCCACCACTTGCCTCAAAAGAGCAAGGACACAAGTTTGTTCTCTGGTACCAAAAAAAAAATAAATAAATAAAAATAAAAATAAATAAAATAAAAAGTCTTGTCCAGCACAAATTGTCAAGAAAAGTGTGCCTGTTTAATTCCATTTGCAAGGCCTAAGAAGAAACTGAGAAGTCAGGCACAAAAGCCTCTCATAAAAAAACAGCTTATCACATATATTTTACAGTTTAAAGGGATTTTAGAAACTTATCAAATACAAAATACCTTCAGTTTTTAGTTAACAAAACTATAGTTTTAAAATATGGCTTTCTTTTAAAATAGTGATTCATTAATAATTAAAGTAGTAGGAATCAACACTTCATAGATTAAATAATATTCAATCAATTATGCACAAATTTTTAAATAGGCTTTGATGGGAAAAATAGGTATTAAAAATAATAAACTGGTCACAAATAAAATTAATTACATTCAGAGGAAAATATAAACTTGCAAAAACCTAACAAATAAATTTCAAGATACTATAATCCCGCAGACAAGTTTTAGTGTCCTATATTAATCTTAGTCTTAGATTTTTACCTATCCTTTCAAAACAAAATTTCAGTAAATAGGACATATTAACAGGTATCTAAATTTGACAAAATATGTCTTACTAAAAAATTAAATTAAGCCGGGCGTGGTGGCGCACGCCTGTAATCCCAGCACTCGGGAGGCTGAGGCAAGAGAATTGCTGTGAGTTCAAAACCAGCCTGGGCTACATAGTGAGATCCAGGTGAGTCTCAACTACATAGTGAGACCCTGTCTCAAAAAACCAAAAAAAAAAAAAAAAAAAAAAAAAAAAAAAAATTTAAATTAAGAATCTCGGATTAGTTAATTTACTGAAAAAAAGAACTCACTTGCTGCAAGTTATTTAAAAACATTTGAACTAGAAATCCAGGAGCACTTATTAAATACAAAATGTCATGGTCCTTATAAATAAAGGATCTATAATAATATTCCACAATTTGCAATGTGCACAAAATGATATATTTTAAGATTAGCATAATAACAATAAATATTTATTTCTATGTGAAAGATTCCTAAGATTATATTCATGTATTTACACTCAACATGTAAAAAATATGAAAAAAAGGGCAAGACAAAATAGGAAAAAAGGGACAAGGCAAAGACAAGTGCAAGCCTTACTGAGGTTACTGTGGCTCAGAACAAGGAAGGATTTTTAAGTCTCCTCTAGCTATCAACTTCAGAAAAGAGCTCCAGGGGCTTAGAACTGCTTTTTAATTGTAGATAGATAGATAGATAGATAAATAGATAGATAAGATAGATAGATGCCTCTAAGCATATTTTCACCAATAAAAGCAAGTATATTCTTAATATATGATAAATAGATAGATAAGATAGATAGATGCCTCTAAGCATATTTTCACCAATAAAAGCAAGTATATTCTTAATATATGATAAATAGATAGATAAGATAGATAGATGCCTCTAAGCATATTTTCACCAATAAAAGCAAGTATATTCTTAATATATGATAAATAGATAGATAAGATAGATAGATGCCTCTAAGCATATTTTCACCAATAAAAGCAAGTATATTCTTAATATATGAGAACCAGGAGCAAAATATACCTCATTACAGACTTAGATCTTGAACACAGTTCTTAATTTTTTTATCCTACAAAAAGAATATAGTAGAGCAAAGAATGTAGCTCAGCGGTGCAATGTCTGCCTGGCAAACACTGAGTTTGATTCCCAGTACCAAATAAACAAAAAACAAAAAAAAAAAACCCAAAAAACAAAAACAATAGTGTATCTTCATCTTACAAAAACTTAAAGGCACAGAAAAGCACAAGCAAAATAAAATTGGCTAAAATCCTATTATTCAATTGGTTAATCTTATACCATATATATATATATATAGCTTTCCAATTTCTTAATGCATAAATATACATTATTTATATATCGCTATCAATCCATACATAGTTTTTCTACTTCACTTATGAAATAAAGAGAAATTTTTAAAAACAAATGTTTTCTTTCAAATATGCACTTAAAGAATTACTACATAAAAATAAGTTGCTATGCAACATACAGAAATCTTATTGTTTTTAACCATACCTGAAATTATCAGTTTTCAACGATCAAAAGTTTAGTAAAATATTCTGTAAGGATATGAAATAGCATGGTAACACTTACTGACTGGTCTGACTCAAAGGTGCTAAATGAATACAGAGATTCATTCACTGGAGAAAGATGAATAATTAAGCATTGATTTACATTAAGGGAGAAAAGCACTTTGATTCATATTAACAAAGTATTTTTCCTATTTATAAGGGAATTAACATATGAAAAAATGCCAAAGTCTCATTTCCAAACATATTTGCTCACTTGCAATATTTGTCCATTAAATCCCCTTACAATGAAGTTGCTCTCACACTGCATTGTAATGAAGATAGCCAGGAAAGCAAGCCAAAAGTGAGCTCCCAAGGGAAAAGGGGGACAGCTCTTTCTCAGGACAAGGAAAAAGGAAAGGGAGATCAAATCTGCCAAGCAGAGAGCACAAGCCTTATGCCTTTCTTACTCTGGTAGGAGGTTTCTACCTCCTGGCTTCAGATTTTAAGGTCTCAGTGGTCACCCAAACTGCATTACCTTTTACCTCCCACTTCCAATGACTAGCACTGTACTTTTCAGTGCTCCTCTGCCCGATGTCAGAGGCAGAGCCAAGTATCATTCTGTATTACAGACAATGACTCATATTTAGGAGGATCAGAATTGAAAGCTGTAAATAATTTCAGTGAAAACTGACTGATCAAGAGGTAATACGAAGTTGTCATACTAAAGTTACCAAGAATTTGACCAGTACAAAAAAAAAAACATTAGTTAAAATCTTGAGTCATAAGAGGTTAACACAACAGTGCTTGTTTTATACAAAATCATAAAGAATCAAGATAATAAAACTTAGTAAGTCTTCCTTTACACTTTTCTAAAATAATTATTTCTACAGCAATTTATTTTATGATGTTAGAATAAAGCAACTACTTGTAAACTACTAAAGTATATGGAGGCCTTGTACCCTTTGACAAAGTGGCACCAGATAGTGATGCTTTTTGATTTATGTCTGCTTCGGTTTTTCTCAATTGGCTTTCATGGTTGCCTGTTACTCATTGCTGGTGGCAATCAGACTACCACCAACAGGTAGTTCTATACCTAAAAAATAAGTAAAAACACTCTGTTGGCTCTTTAGGAGACCAGTATTACAATTCTATTCTTTGGGCCAAGGAGTCAGAAAATCTGGGTTCTAAGAAGCCAAGATTTTCCACTTCAAAGAACTACAAAGCACTTCATCTATCATGACCGACACTATCTCATCTACAAAATGGGCTATTACCCTATACCTTGCCTAATTCACATGCCTGCCCTAAGGTTCATTAAATACTGCATGCAAAAGTACAATGTGAATATAACAGGTTATGATAAGATAAAATAGAAATAGCATTTTTATCATTATCATAAAAAATAACTACCACTTTGTTTTGGCTATTTGACAGTCCTACTTCTTGATTTGACACATTCTGTCAAATTAAAATTATAAGACAAGTTATCACTTGAAAAAAAAAAGAGCCATAAAATATCATTAAAGCAATATACTAGATGAAAAGTAAATGTTATCTGAATTAATGTACTGATGTTAATGTCTAGAACTGGCACTATATTAACACAAGTAGACTGAGGAAAATAAGTTCCATACATAACACATTCTTTATTTCATTTTAGCTGTTTATAAAATTTTAAAAAGAAACTTCACATATGTAAAACCAACAGAAGATAATGCAATGAGGACAGTCTCGGGTTATCAAAGAGTCTTCATACAGTTTTGAATTGGTGTCCTTTGCAGTTAGCAGTAAAAAATAATAAAATAATAAAATAAAATAATAGTCTTTATAGTGTCTTTTTTACTGAAATACTAAAAATTCCCAAGTTACCTGATAACACTGGCTAACAATTTAAACTCTTCACATTAAAACTCTTAAGGCAGCACTCTCACTTCTAGTCAGTCATTAATTTCATGCTAGTGAAAAAGGCCTTTCAGAGATAGTTTGCCTTACTCACCAGCGTACTGTCACAAGTACAAGATACTCAAACACTAACTCCAGCTGACGAAATAAAATGCTCTTGTTCAGAGAGAGGATTATCTCTTATAATAGCTTGGCTTTTGCCCCTGGATCCTTATTACCAAGAATAAACTTTATGAAAGGTTGCCATACATACAGCAGACTTCCAGCTGCTCTTCTAAGCAAACATCAATGAGACCCTGTGATAAGTGAGATTAACTTGCTATCACATCCAGGCACAGGGCTGCCTCTGCAGACAAGTGAATTTCTCACCCACTTCTTTCTAACATGGCAAAGAGGAGTAAAGAAGCTTAAATGCTGAATGAAACACCAATAAAAGTGATTTAATGTAGTCTTGCTATTTTCAAAGGAAATAAAAACATGAACTAGATTAAAATTTTAGTTTAAATGTTAGATTAAAATAAAACTATGGCTACCTTCTCAGGAAGAACAGTTTCCCTATCTCTCTAAAACTAGTACTCAAAGTAGTTCTGATACTTGCCAACTCAGATGAGATAACCACAGCAACATTTGTAATTGTGGAAGATAAACAGTGTGCCCATAAAGACAGGCATGAAAAATTTAATAAAAACGTTACAATTATTATAATTATAAGTTAATATATAATTATATAAACACACAACTTATATAATCATGTAAATATAATACCATTACTTTAATTAAAATTAATAATTTACATTTCAATAACATTTAATATGATGTAATAATTATACAAGCATGATTGCACTAAAAATATACCAAGATACATGGAAAACCTTGCTAAGAAATATTTCCTTAGACATGGTTTCATAAATTAAATGCAATCTTTCCAAAAAACTATGAGAGAACTTCAACTATTAAGATACTTCCTTCTTAAAGCATTTAAAGGAAAGCAGCCGGGGATTTAGCTCAGTGGTTCCACCTTGCAAGCGAAAGGACCTGCGTCCCATCCCCGGGACCAATAAATAAATAAATAAATAAATAAAAGAAAGCAAATATATTAGTTTTTTTTAAAATACACAAATAATTACTTTTCACTTATGGATACTTTCTCCTCCTTTTCAATAATTAAAGTAATTGGATAGAGATGACTTGTTATAATTCACTTCACCAAAATTCTACAAAAAAAGGGGAGGCCACTAGAAAGATGAGCATAAACACTGGCTGAATGGGCAGCCCTGAAATACTATCACACTTAGTTGACATATTAGGGAATTAATACCTAAAGTTTAATAATTTGAGTTAGGTAGGTAGTCAAAGCTATAGTGTAAATATTAAGTCTAAACACCAAATCAGCCTTCATTATACTGCACTGCCTCTAAGCCTTTCTAAACATGTTTATTAGACTAATACAAGAGAATGGACAACCAGGACTGAATATGCTTCAAAAGGGAGGGAAAAGTGAGACTATATGCAGTTTCTGGCCAGTAAGATGGCCAGAAAATGGTCACTGAATGATTTTTCCATAGATTTAACTTCTTTTCAAATATCTCTTGAAATCACCATTTTTAAAAATTGTCTGGCTAATACTTGATTAATGTTCTGATGATTTTTATTGTTTTACTTTCTGAGTTTCTAACCCTTTCTTCTATTGCTACTCATGTCTCCGAAACTAAAAAAATCTTAAATTCTTAATTTGCTCCCACGAATTTATAACAGTCTAAAAGGAGATATAGTAACATGTTTTATTGGCCTATAATCTCATTTTTTCAGACCTCCTGAGTGAGCTAATTTCAAACTACTGGGCAAAAACAAACAGGACCGCCACAGTACACACATTTCATTTGGTCACATAAAAACAAAGAAACTTTAGCCAGGCGTGGTGGTGCACACCTGTAATCCCAGCACGCAGGAGGCTGAGGTAGAAGGATCGCTGTGAGTTCAAGACCAGCCTGGGCTACATAGTGAGTTCCAGGTCAGTCTCAACTGCATAGTGAGACCCTGTCTCAAAAAAACAAACAAACAAACAAACAAAAAAACAAAAAAAACTTTTAAAATGTAATGTTTTCAACGTGGTCACCAAATTAAGTCACCCTACAATCTTGAAATTAAATTCCACTCATCCACACTATTGATTTCCTACTACTATTGAAGTTCTTGGCTTTGTATTCAAATTTTATTTTTTAAAATAAATTATTTAGAGTATTTCATAAGAACATTAAATGTAACCACTCTTTTCAAAGTATATGCACCATGAACATAGAAAAAACTAAACTATATCTGTTCCAATCATTTTCAGAATGTTAAGTTTCTTTGGTAGCTCAAAAAAATCCAACTGCCAGGTTATGGTGGTCTTTCTTGTACGAGATCAAATTACCCAAGGGAAAGGAAGGAGAACTAAATTCCTGAGGACACGCTCATTCCTGAGAGTAAGGGAGACTATCTTTTGCTTGCAGCATCTGAGTGGGTGATGAAGGCAGGCCAGAGACATTAATGCCAAAATCCTAGCTGGAAAGATCATCAAACTACCCTGGGAAGGGTGTGAGTCACAGAGAAATATTAGCATCACTGATAAAATTCCTCAAGTTTAAATCCTGTCCATCCCAACGAGCATGACACTTTTACTGCAAGACTGTCAAAATGAAACAAGATATCCTCAAGCAAAACCTAAAATATGAGAAGATATATTACAGTGATACATGGATACCCATGTTATGAGCAGCAAAACTCATAATAGCTAAGTTTTGGAAGCAGCCTACATGACCGTGAACAAATGAATAGATAGACTGTGGTATATATAAACAATGGAGTATACTCAGTCACAAAGAAGCATACATTTGATCATATGTAGCAAAATTAATGAACCTTGAGACCATAATACTAAATAAAATGAATCAGACACAGAAGGTTAAATATCACATGATTTGTTATATGAGAAACCCAAAGTATAAATAAATGAGTAATAAATGACAGAAAACAGGGAGACAGTTTGTAGAGAAGGGAAGGGAATATAGGGGTGGGTAAAAGTGGGAGCAAAGGGAGGGGAAGGGGAAGTAAAAAGGATAAAAATTTGATATGTATATGTACCAATTCCCCAGGATAATGTACTTATATATATAACAGAATCATTTATGAATAAAAGACAATAAAATAAAATGAATGAAAAAAAAATGAAGAGTAACCTGATTCAGAGCATTTAGCATAGGACAGGATTTCCAAGGACTCTTAGTTCCAAACCTTTTCCCTGTTAGCTGTATCTACCACTTTTCCCCTCAGCCCTCTATGGTAGTCACCATCATAGATTGCACATAGCCACTAATTTGGGAGCAAATACTATCAAAATTTACACAAATGACAATGCAGCCATGACTGAAGCAGCAATAGCAGAAGCAAAGCTTCATCAGAAATGGTGGCCTTGACCAATAGAGAGATCTTCAGGCTGACAGAATGATCTAAGTAAATAGCAGTCCCCCAGCTGGGTATGATGGCACACATCTACAATCCCAGCATAGCTGGAGACTGAGACAGGAGGATTCCAAATTCAAGCCCAGTTTGGGCATCTTAGTGAGAGCCTATCTCAAAATAAAAGCACAAAAGAGCCAGGAATGCAGCTCAGTGTAAAGGCCCTGGATTCAATCCCAGTACCACAAAAAAGAACGAAAGAAAGAAAAAAAGGAAATGAACTTATTAGGGGATCATTTTCAAGAATTCTTCTCACTATAAAAAATAAACCACAATGAAATAAATACTAAAAAGGGGAAAAATTAGACCTTTAAATTACTAAAGTCTAGAATCATGCTGTCCAATATAGTTGCCACTAACTACATGTGGTTATGAATTTAAATTAAAAGTTTCAATCTTTGGTCATACTTGCCACATTTCTAGTGTTAAAATGCCACACAGGTAGCATTGGTGTAGTAACTATATAATGAAAAGCACAGATACAGAACATTTGTGGTCAGCACCACGTGAAATTTGCAACAAAAATGGCAAATAACACACAGTATCCACACAATCAAAAACAAAGTCCTAACAAGCTTGTTTACCAATTCCTTTACTCTAGATTCCTGGTATGTCATTCTGGTGGTGGGGGGGTGTTGAAGCAGTAAGGTGAGTGCATAGCCAACTAGCAATAAAGGTTAGAGGGGAGGAGGAAAAAGATATTGGAATCAACATAGGGATAATGTACACAGCCTTACTAAAATGTGCCACCATCTCTTAACCTCAAACTATCAAATATCATTAAAAATCACACACTTGAGGCCTCAGTCTGATCTCCAGCTCAGCAAATATAAATTACTAAAAATACAATAAAGACATTTCTTACTGAGGGGGCCTGTAACAATGTAAAGGAATTCATATACAATAGTAAGATGGATAGCCTCACATACATATCTCTCAAGTGATTCAAGAAATCATGAAAGTGAAAAATATTACCCAAAATAATTGAAGATTTAACACCTGAGAATCAGAATGGCCACGCATTACCCATCCCATTTTTAAATGCGATAAATACCATTTAGCTGATAAAAGTCAACAGTTCAATCCAAGGACCATAGCTAACTATACCACACCAATTCCTGTTCCTTCTGCCTCTGACATGAGTGATCACAACCCCACATCCACTCCTCAGGCATGACTTTAGTTCTCTTAACAGGTGGATGAGAAAATGACAGAGGAAAAATCATGCTCTCCAGATTAATTCAGTCAAGAACAATGGTCTTACATTGGTTCACATGACAATGACACATGGAAGTCATGACATTTGTGGTCTACTAGCATAGCAACTGCTAACAGTTTTGTTGAGCCAGGCATGGTGGCACAGTACTTGGAAGGCTGAGGCAGGAGAACTGCCTCAAGTTTGAGGCAGCATGGGCCTGAACTGCAAAGTGAGATCCTATCTCAAAGAAAAACAAACAAAAACCCAAAACCAAACAAACAAACAAAATTTTTAATTGATATCATTAGTACTTGTTTAAGGTTTATTAAAAATGAAGGAATGTTCATAGAAATGGTTAAGAATATTATGGCATATTACCATCTATTTTGTTTTATCTTTTTTAAATTTACTGGTGCATTTTAGGTATACAATAGCTATATTCATCATTGGGATCTTGTACTTTTACATGATTTATCTTGGACTGTCTATTTTGTAACCAATTAACGCAATGATTATGAACACTGGCAACAAAGAAAAACAGAACAAAAGAAAAGGCAAAATATATTAAATATCAAAAAAGATTAGGGCTGGGGATTTAGCTCAGTAGCACCGCTACTACCTTGCAAGTGCAAGGTCCTGAGTTCAATCCCCAGTACCAAAAAAAGAGAAAGAAAATGTGAACAAATGAAAATTATTTATTAGTTTAAATAATTTTTCTTTCATGTAAATATCCATACTACTTTTCTAGTACTTATAAAGAGCATACTTACCACAGTGGGATTGCCACTACTTATCAACTGGCTGACTTCATGAAAAATGCTTTTGCAGTCAATTGACTTATCTAATGATCCTCGTTTTACAATTACTGCTACTGCTAATAGAATCTGTTCCCGAACGTATTTTTGCAGGCTGTAAAACATAAAAATCACAGTGAAAATACTTAAAAATCTAATGTAAAAATACTCCCAATTTTTTCACTAAGTCCAAAGTTAATAGTATCACTGAAAATAGTATAATGTACTGGCTTTGTACAGACTTCCAAAGTCAGAAGACCTGGGTTTGAATCTATATGACCCTAAGCATGACAGCACTTCAGTCTCAGTTTTCTCATCCATAAAATGGAGATAACAAAGCTATACAGTTATACTAACAAAGTTATATAGTACTTGTTCCTGGGACCATGCCCAGTACACACTAAGCACTTAAAGCATTATTCAACAGATGTTAAATATGGGATGGGTGGGGTCCAGTATGATTAAGATAAAGTCTGATCTAATATCTATCTCCAAATTATATAATCATAACTTCTATCACCTTTAATGTGATAGGGCAAAATGATAGCTATCCAAGGTATAATATAATAGAAACATATATTCTAAAGCAAACTTTAACAATTTTTCTGTTTAGAATCTATTCCTCTGTGTGATGGCAGAAGCACCTGTTCCAAATTGGGGCATTCTACAAAGCCCATTAAATCATAAAGACAGAAGAAGACTTAAATGCCTTTTCACAATATTTTCTTAAAGAAAAAGCTCAGAAAGCATAAATTTTATAATAAAGCCCCACCAAATGCCACAAAGATACAACAACCCTATGTCCTTGAGATAAACTTACACTACATCCCACAGCTCACAAGCAACAACAACATCCTTGACTTTCCTGGGAACAGTCCCAATGTGCCCATTATCTACCATAATTATCAAGAGTGTTTACTTTTTCTTTCAAAGTATCCCAATTTGAACCTAAAATATATAGTATGTTCACTATCTTAAAGGCCCTTCATGGACAAGAGCCTGCTCCCTTCTCTGACCTCGCTAATTCCATGTACACACAACACCACAGGCATGCTGAACTTCATTCAGCTCCTGGCGCTGTGCTCTTACATGCCAAGGCCTCTGAACTTCTATTCCCTCTGCCAAGCCCATGATGTCACTTTCTCCAGAAAGTTATTACCAAGGGTTCCCAAGTCACTCGCACATGACAAAACACATTTGTTAGTACTGTTTAACTCAATCTCCCAGATCAACTGCCCTCTCTTAAGCATGCTAGCATACATAAAACATATAACAGACATTTACAAAAATGCACAAACATGTCTCCCTATATCAAGGCTGACGTGAAAAATATTTTTTCAAAACACGGACTTGAACCATCCACCTTTCATTTATTAAGGAAATAAAGATTTTGCTTAATGCACAAGAATGTTAGCAGACTAAAAGGAATTCTTAGTACTTTTCAAGAGACAAAATACAGACTGAATACTTTTAGAAAATGTACAGAGAAAGCTGAAGGCTCCTACTAGACATGTACATAAAGCTAATTTTAAATACCTCTACTGGCAAGAATTAGAAGTTTTAGAAAATAAGTAATAGCTAACATTTATTAAGCTATTATGCAAGGCTTTTGCAAATAAGCAAGATCTTGTCTTTAAAAAATATATATTAGGACTAGGGATATAACTCAGTGGTGCAGCACTTGCTTAGCATACAAGAGACCTGGGGTTCAGATCTCCAGTACTAAAACGAACAAATAAAAACAATTTTTGTATCTAAATGTATAAAGCAAATATTAATACATATGTAAAAGTGGATGGCAATACCCAAAATAACTAAGAGCAAAAGGATATAACTAATACTATTCAGACAACCAGAGATTTCAAATAATGGAATCAGAATTATCTCGGACAATACACCAACTATGTCAGTAGTACTGAGATTATGCTTTGAAGGCGAGACCTGCTCCACTATTTAAGAAGAAAGCAGCCACATGTGATGAACACCTGTGATCTCACCACTCACAAGGGTAATGTACAAAGATCAATGAAGTTCCAGGCCAGCCTGGGCTACATAGTAAGTTCAAGACTAGCCTGAACTACATAGTAAGATAAGACAAGACGGAAAGAAAGAGAGAAAGAAAGCAAGCAAGCATGCATGCACGCATCATTGTGTCTGACATACTCTGGAAACATTCATATAACATGAGAGTAAGATAAAATATAATGAAGTGTTAACTGAATCTTTACTAGGAAAAGAGTCTGTTTATGTTCACCATACTATTCTTTCAATTTTGCTGAAAGTTTAAAACATTTTTAAAACAAAATTAAGGAAAAATAAGTATACTATTTCAATAGTAAGCTTTACAATTAACTCAAATAATTTCTGAACTAATCAAAATTATTTCAAATGGAATTTTTTTGATAATATAAAATATATACAAAAACATAATAAAAACCTGTTACATATTTGTGTCTATCAAGAAGGCAGAAAAAAATTAATTAATTAATTAATTACTTTTTAAAAAAAGAAGAAGTCAGAGTCCTGGGGTTACTAGGTTAGAACAAAATGATGGATAGGTAGCTCCAGGAAGGGACCTATCTAGGGGCCAGACACTCCTTGCATCCCTTGGGAAAGACTGGACCACAGTGATGTCTGTGGAACTAGGACTCCAAAATGGTCTCTGGTGATCTGGATCCCAGTCACATGAGGGGAGGACCAAGCCTCTGCTCTTCAGGTAAAAAAACAGAATGTTAGATTTTGTCAGTTCCCCCATTTATATCCATTACCCATCGATGGACTGCACATCAGAAAACAGGCCTCCAAGGCAAAATTTTTATCTTCTTATAAATCAGGGATGATGGTACCTACCTATAATTTCAGCACTCTGGGAAGCAGAGGCAAGAGGATCACAAGTTCAAGCCCAGGCTGGGTAACTTAGCAACTTAGTGAGACTGGGTCTCAAAATAAAAAAATAAAAAAGGACTAGAACGTAGTTCAATGCAAAGGCCCAGGGTTCACGCCCTAGCGCCACCAAAAAAATTTTTTTCCTACATGTAAACTAATATAAACACAAGAATCTCTAGGGTTTTTTTTTACTATATAGTTTTCTCTCAACCTCTGTTCAACTATAAATATACACTCAAAATTAATTTCAAAATATTTTACTAGCATAAAGAAATGAAACAAAACATCATTTTTAGTAAAATTCAACAAAATAAGTGTATCTTCCACATTGAATCTATAATAGCAATTCTGATGTATGGAAGTGACTGTGTATTTAAAAAATGAACAAAATAACGCAACTTGCTGACAGTGTGAAGACTTCTACTTATTTATATTTACCATTATTTTACAGAGGGGTAGAAAGACAAACAGTCTTGCCAGGTCTAGCAAACATAGCCAAATGGAAACAACAAAAGGGCAAGCTATTATCATATTCAAATAGTCTCACCAAACAAACAAAAATCAAGACATTTCTGGGAGTAATGGTATACACCTGTAATTCCAGCACTCAGAAGACTGAGGCAGGAGTATTGCCACAAGTTCAAGGCCAAACTGGACTATACACCAAGTCCAAGGCTAGCCTGAATTACATAGTGAGACCTTGTCTCTAAAAACCAAAAATTAAAGAAAAAAAAAAAGAAGTCAATCAATCCAGTATAAAGAAGAGAAAGGTTTAAAATCAGGAGCAAATCTCTCCGATTCTACTAAAACCAGAAAAGTAAGCCATAACCTCTTCAGCACATATATACAGTAATCTATAGAACACATGATCTGATAAACCTATCCTGCTAAAACCTACATAAACCTGTGCTTTTTTTTCACAAATTTTTCTATGCATAAAGTATCAATTAACAAAGTGCTGAATTTAAGTCAATAATTATTAGATATAAATTCCAAGACTGCTGGTAGACAGCTGGTAGGAACAAATACATGACAGTATATATGTTCTAAATAAGATTTCAATTTTTCTGTATATGTTTAGCCCCATTAATACCATTTCTACGTACATGTGTTTCTGATTACATAACCTTTTCCTTCATTGAATCTGAAAATAAGTCTTTTAAGTATTTGACATTGGCTTATTCTTAAAAGAACAGCTGATGTTTGGGAGACTAAAAAAACAAAAAGATAAGTAGCAAATCAATTTTGCCCCCAAAATTGTATAGACAATAACTTTCCTTATCAAAATATTTTACTTTTTCCCTCATTACCTTTGGTTATGGTTTGTGTCTATACATCCCTCCAAAGCCTCATGCTGTCATAGGTGGGGCTTTTTTAGCTGTGGTGGTATATATATATATATATATATGCAATGTAAAAAAAAATTCACTTTCACCTCCTTCCTCAGCCCTTATCCATTTTCAAATAAAATTTTAAGAGTACAATGTTTTTTCATATAACGTTTTATATAACATTAGCTTTGGTAATGGTACTTAATTTCCCTCTTCTCTGTTGTGGTGGGATACTCACCTACTTACAATACTTACCCATTCTAAACTTAAAACATGTTAAAAAGAAATAACTAAGATCAATTTTTATTTATAACCAAATTCTTTAGAACTCTACAACCACAAAAACAACCCCTAACATCCAGCACAATCTTTTCTAAGAAACAAAACCCAGTATCATAAGCTCAAATAAAAGATACTATCTCATTAAATATGAAAACAATCTACAATGAGATGTGTATTCTTTAAATATGAGCCTCACACACTGCTTAAATACAGATATCAACCATTAAAAAACTCAAAACTCTCAAAGGTCAGATGTAGAAGCTCAGCAAAAGTATTTGAACAGTCTCTTCACCAAGTACTTACTTGGGCCTCTGTAAGACATAGGTTAAGAGGAATGTTCGCAGGGATTCAATGCTGCCTTTTTCCAAAAGAATCCACTCTCGGACGACTGCCTCCATTATGGCAGTGGCAGCTTGGAAAAGAACATAGTCCACTTTACTAGTTTCTGAGGAAAAAAATGAAAGCTTTCTTTAAATAGCTATTCACATTACCTTGAACATTTTGCATTTATTAATTTTAAAACAGAACTTTTCAGACAAGGAATAAGATGATTACCTGTTCTTTTTTTAATCCAGTGACCTTGCTCTAGCACCACAAAGAGGTTAGTTCCTCTCAGAAGACACCTCAGGCAGGTGGCAGCTAATCACCGATCACAATTTTCACAAACTTTCCTCACCTCTCTTCAACTGTTACTTCCAAAGCATGAAGAACTAAAAAATAACACAGCTTTAAAAAAAATAAAAATAAAAATATAAAGCAATCAGAAAATGGCTAAGAGATTCTCGCCCTGTGCAAAACCAGAACTTTATACTGCAAAAAAACTTATTAAACTAGTCCTTGAACATTACTATTTGTGATGAGCCATGCTGTCAAAAATTTTAATTTTTAAGTAAGTCTTCACAGCAGGATGACCCATCTCAAATAGCAAGTTCAGAAACAAAAACATTCACGTTAAGGTTATTTTTCTCAAAATGTTAAAAAAAAAAGTCGTATTTACACAAGGTGAGAAGTTCTTGTGAATTTTCTGATTGCCATACTGATCAAACTAAGTAAATCCCAAAGCTACACTTTAAAAGACCCAGTCTTAACTAGCATGTCATAGTATCTGAACTAAAAACTAAATCAGGAAGAAAAAAATAGAAAATTAACACATCTAAGAAATATTTTATATTAATTTTCTATTTTTTCTTCTATTCACCAATACCACTACTATCAGTTTCCAAGCAGCATTATCAAAAGTGAGAAACAGTCAAAATGAAGTCAAGAAAACATAGAAATGTTCTGAAGGTCCAAAAAATAACCATCATGTGAAATCCTTGAAAAGTCTATAATTAGACTCCAGATTATTTGCCAAGATCAATGGACATGAGTATCTGGAAGCCATGAGAATGGCACCTTCAAGAACTTATCAGAAGAGCATGAAGATACAGTCAGGCACAGTTTTATCTCCTGTTCAAGCTCAGGTCACTTAAAAATCATGCAAATGGTCTTGACACAATTAGCTATAAAAATATGGGGGAAAAGGTATACCCTACATAAATTTCTATCACATTAGACTTTTTTCATAGGAGGTTTCAACATACCAAAACCAGTAAGATGAAGCAATATGGATGTGTTTTGCTTATTAATCTGTGCTATCTCAACATGAATTCTAACTGAAATAATTAGAATTCACAAACATTTAGAAATTTAAAAATTCAATGCAACAGCTTCTGAAAATGTGATCCTTATTATACTTCAAGTTCCAGGAAGGGAAAAAAATTGAGAACTTTATTCAAAGAAGATTTAAAATATAGGCTACATCTATTTAGATCACGTAAGCAGAAATACGTTACTTCAAATAAGCTCTCATCTAGAAGACAATGATTGTTTGCTTGTCCTCATGTCCAACTGCAATTTTAAGGGCAAGAAAATTGAAATCATAATCATGGGATTTTAAGAAAAGGCAAACTCTGCAGGATTCATAGAATTTTGAAAACAACTCTACAGATCATCTAATGAATTCTTGCATTTTAAAGTTGAAGAAACTGACTCCCCAAGAGACAAGAGAGAATGAGGTCACATGCTGACAAGTGTTCCATAATCAACAATGATCCACTCTAAAATGCATCTACCACTGAAACAAGACTAAATAAGCAGCTTCTGATGTTTAAGGGCACCGAAATATACTTATTTTTAACTATTTGTGCTTATATCCCAGCCTTTTTTTTTTTTTTTTTTTGTATTTTGGTGGCATTTACAGAAGAATGGTATTTGAAAAATTTCAAGAGACAATGAAGTTTTAAAACTCTTCCTCTTTGATATTTCTATGTTATTAAATGAAGTTCTCTAAATTACTATCCTTACTAGAAGCTGTCTTTGAGAAAGGAAGAATCTGGGGGGAGAAATAGTCAAATCCCAGAATTTAAAAGTAGAAATTTTCCCAAACTAATATTACACTTTCTCACAAAAACTATTATCACCCTTCACATTGTTTTCTTACATAGTATGTGTGTAAAAGAAGCTAGAAGGAATTCTAGAAGCCTACCAGTATGAGCTCAAACTTCTCAAATACATGAGTCTTATTCTAAAAAGCTCTTGGCTATAAAGATGCTCAAAACTGCCAAGTCTTCATGAAGAACTCAAAATTCTTCTAAAATTTCTTAACTGCTTTTAGGAAGATCTGCTGCTGACCTAGGATGCTGCCAAAATGATAAAGCATTTTGCAGAAAGCCTTTTCTTTAACACTAATTATGGTACCTGGGTGTGGTAGCGTATACCTATAATCCCAGAACTTGGGAGGCCGAAGCAGGAAGATCACCATGAGTTCAAGACCAGCCTAGGTTACATGGTGAGTTCAAGCGCACCCTGAACTACGGGGTGAAATCCTGTCTCAACCCCACCCAAAACCAACCAACCAAACAAACAAAAAAAAAAAACAACAATGGAAAAATAATTCATTTGTATCTTGTCAGCCATCTGAAACTAGACAGACCCACACAGGCAAAAGTTCAAGCAAAGTAAATAAGAGAAAAAGTACTACAATCTGATCAAAGAAGTTTATTTTAAAAAAGAAAACTAAGCCATAGATATTCATTCAGCTACTACAATTACCTCTGTGGCCTTAAAAGATTTCCAAAGCAGGAAATGTAAGCTCCAAAAAGCCTGCTGTTCTGGCTTAATGACACCTGTGCCCACCAACCAATAATAAGCTTCAGGTGAAAGAAGATAAACTTGAGAGCTATACTAAAGAAACAAAGTTCCAAATACAGAGAAATAAAAGTTTACTAGTTTAATTGACTTTTTACTGGTTTATAAGTGAGCTTGAAATCCATCTCTCCCTGCAAAACCAAAAAAGAATGCTATGAAGTTAGTTCTAAAAGAGATAAACCAATTCCTCACAGTTCTTGGTTACTTCTTCAGGCAGAATAGAACTCACAGATTTTTTAAAGAAATATCTGACCCTAAGAAACTAATAAATTCCTAAGCACCAAAGGTTTCTGAGGTTAGTCTAAAGTACTCTCTGACAAAACACACAAGCATGCAACATGCACACACAGACACATATACCACACACACAGAGAAAAGAGCAAAGAAAAAAACTAGAGTGGAAACAAAAGGATAAGAACAGAAGGAAATGAGGAAAAATGAGAAACAGAAAACGGAAGTTAGAAGTGAGAAGAATTTAAAGAGGCCAGAAAAGGGAAGCATCAAAAAGAAATTCTCCCCTTTATCAGAATATATTTCCCAGACCTATAAAAATGACATACAATCCCTAAATAAGAATGTGAAAATTCTGATTTGTGATTGACTGCCACTTGTATGAGAAGTCTTCTTAGAGGAATTTACCCTTCTGTGCTGGTGGCAACTGAGTAAGGAGTTAAAAAAGATTTTTTGTGAAGTTCAGATGTAAACATTAATGTAACACAGGCTTTGCAGTACATTAATGATTATGCTTGTCATACATGCATGCCACCTTATAAATAGTTAATGTCTCAAAACCCAAACTGATTTTAAAAGCACAGCCACAACAAGCAATACTACTCTTTGGAAAGTTTTATCAGAAAAACAAAAGTAATCTAAAACAAACTCAAATCGACAAAGTCATAAAATATACATATTCTAGAAAGGAAAGAATGGTATAAACAAATATTCTCAAATAAAATACTTATAACTTAGACCAGCCATTTCCTTAGTCTAACATAACACTGCATTACAACAGAAAGATGAAACAATGATGGAATGTATCCTTGTCAATGAAGGTACAGCAGAAGCCATGAAAACCAGACTAAAATTATTTTAAGTTAATACTAATAGTTTAACACATGGTTTTCTAATTCTACTAATACTGAACACAATTTCAAATCAGTAAGGATGAGGTAACAATTCCTTAAACTCTTTATATAAATGTTTTAATTTTGTTTCTTTTAATACTGAATATTCTACACAAGCATAAAGTAACAATTTTCTCAGTAACAGAAACAAATCCACCGAAGTATAAACACTGATCACTTTTAATTAATTAAAATGGCTTCATCTAGAATTGAAAAAGTAGTTGTTAAAACTGTGCTCTTACAATAAATGAGACCGAACTCCTGAATGGGACAAAATCAACTTCACCATTGCTGCTAGCTCCTTGCAAGCAAAAAACATTTTAAATTGGTCATATTTTTAAAAGCTATTTTAAATGAGCTAATAGGGCCATGACATTTACCTTATTGTTCTCAAAGTTCTTTAACACATGTTACTACACGTGAACCTCACAACTTAAGACAGCCAGGTCCATTAAGCCAAGTAGTAATGTTATTCCCATACTGCAGATGAAAAAGAGGCCCAGAGAGGTTGATTTCCTCAAGTTTACAATGTACAGCAAGCACCCCTGGCAATCAGATTGCATAGTTCCAACACCAGCACTCTTTCTATTATAACCTAATAGCTCTAGCTCATAAGCTGTATGTAAAGCATTTTAAACCTATAATCATAATTGTAGTTCACTTCAATATGGAAAACAGATTACTGTAGGGTAATAGGCCCTACACAAAGCACAAGAACAACAGGTCAGATGTTTTAGCTCCTAATACTCAACTAATGAATTTTGTGGTCCTGGATGACAACCTTTCAAAGCCATAAGGCTTAAGTATGAATTATGTAAAAGACGGCTTTAATTAAGAAAAACAGCCACAGTAATCAGTATATAAAATAATAATGACCAAAGAAATCTCCCTTAATGTTACTGAACTAAGAGACAGATGGCAACATCACAAAAAACTCTTGGAAAACGCCATCTCTGAACAAAAGTTATAACCCTTGTGATCGTTGTAGAAGAGATCATCTCTCTGCATTAAGTCAAAATAAGGAACTAAGAATATATATTTGACAAAAGTAAAAGACAGTGCTTTATGATACATGTATAAAGATAACCTACCCATAAGTGAGTTTATTGAGTAAGTTGAGTACAAATGGCAAAAAAGAAAAAAAAATATGGAAAAACTGAAAGAAAATATAGAATCCTCCAAAAACAATCTAATTTTTAAACTAACATAAGAGATATTATAGTACACTTCCAGTAATCAATGGTATGACATTTGAAAACAAATGAAAATAACATCAGATTCCCCCCCACACGCACACATACACTATTAATAATCTTCACGTTATGATGAATAATAAAACAAATTATTGAACAATATGTAGGGGGTAAACTATGAAGTAAAAATAAAATTTTCTGCTTAGTTTCATAGAACATCTTTAAAGCTACTACAATAAAGTTATCATTTATGGAAAATTACTAATTGTACATCTTATTTTAAAAGAAATTTAAAATAACTAATGCTTAAGATAGCAAAACCAGATATATCTATGCCAAAATATCTTTAAAGTGAATACTTACCCAAAATATGCTTACACACTGCAAATGGTGATTTTGATTTTCTAAATGATAAGAATATGTGTTCTGCATGCTGTCGTTGTTCATTATTGACCATGGAAGGTGGTGCCTTGGGAGTTAAAAACAAAAACAGTAATTTAATGAGAAAGCTTTAACAAAAGTAAATCCTTCTACCCATAAAATGAGAAAATGTGCCAGGCATGGTAGCCCACTCCTGTAATTCCCACTACGTGGGAGGCTGAGACAGAAGATTCCAAGTTCAAGGCCGATCTATACAATTTAGTAAAATTTTATCTCAAAATAATTTTTTTACAAAAAGGCTAGAAAGGTAAAGCATTAACACATTCAAGGTGCTGGGTTCAACTCCCATGGGGGCAAGAGAATGAGAATGTTTTCTTTTTCTTTACTGCTGCTAGGAGCACTTTTCTGTTTAATTGTCTAAGAACAAATTCCTGCTTAATTGTCTAAAGAACTACAGTATTAAGTGCCATAATAAACATTTAAAGTAAAGTTTTAGAAAAAAATTCTGATGAGATTTGTCAGAATGCATTAAAGTTGCAAGCATTTTATGAAAGTACTGATTTAACAATTTTTTCTTATTTTTTTAAAAAAGAAAATGACTTGGGCTAGGGATTTAGCTCAGTGGTTCTGCTGCCTGCCTCGCAAGCTGAGGGATCTGAGTTCATTCTCTGGTACCAAAAACAAAATCAAAAAATAAATGTAAAAAAATTACTGCCTTTTATTCCAAATTGAGCCACTCAGTCTAATCTAACCTGGGTCAGATAACATCTAAATTCCTCAGAACTGGTAAAATTGAATCCAACTTAACAAAAAACCAATCCCTAAAAGCAATCCTTTAAGGTTAAAAAAAAAAAAAATCAAATAAACCTCTAAATCTGCCTCTAAAATCACCATTTAAGTCAGAAAAAATAGGGAATAGTTAAGTTTGGAATTTATAAAACCACTGTTTGAATAATACCTTAATCAATCAAAAAGGTAAGACTTCTATCTTGTACAACTCATACAATCTGCTCAAAATTTTTAAATTCCATTTTGGTGTAATAATCTTTCTTCTGAAGGTAATACTGTTTCGAGTCAGATATTGTACACCCAAATATATAGTCCTATTACACAGTCTGGTTATTTTTTTTGTATCTCTTAAAACCTAAAAAGGGGGAAAAGAAACTGCTTATATAGCCTACAAATTCTCAATTTGGAAATAATAAAGATTTATTCTACCACTACCTGTATCATTAGTTTTAGAAGCAGTTTTGGGTAGATGATAGAAGAACAAACCCTTTCTATTTTAACCAATATAAGGAGGGGAAACCATAATTTCAATTATATAAAAGAATCTTAAAGAAAAAACATTGTAATCAAGTGCATTAGATCAATATTTATCATAAATTATATCAATTGCGCAACATTAGTCACTCTAATTTTATCAATATAGCAGAGCAGTGGTGTACATTAAAGGAAAATTACTGTGATATTCTGGCTTCAATGGATTACTATAATTAGCTAAAAAGGCAGTTTGGACTGTTCCTAATGGTACAGCACCCTCTTGTGTTAAAATCTTTAATTTTTTTTAAATTTTAGTAATAAACTACAGTAAACAGCTAACTTTAACCAGCAGAAAATATCTTTTTCCTTCTACCTGTGAATTATTCTCACCATTTTCTCAAGTTCTACAGTTTATATTTTTACAAGGTAACTCCCTTATTTCTTATGTCTGATAATTATAACCTGAACACACAGCATATTAGCAAACAGTACCAGTAAATACTGCTACATAAACAAATTAACTCTGGATCACTTGGTAGTTTCTTAATCGTTCTTCTCATTATCCTTAAAGTGCATTTATACATGCATAATTATACACAGATTATACTGCATATGATATACTAGTTACTCTTAAAACAAAATATTTCTAAAGTTAATGATCCAAGGTCCCATACACTTAATCTATTAAAAAGTACAGGTGTGACTATAACATTAATATATAGAATAGAGACATAATGAAATATAATCTAAAAGTCAATATTAGTCATACAGTTGAATATTTTGTTTTGTTTTTTGAGACAGGATCTCTCTACGTACTTCGGGCTGACTTCAAACTCATGGTGATCCTCCTGCCTCAGCCTCCCACGTGGTACACCACACAACAATAAAATCATCAAGTCAATATATTAAGTGCCAGAATGATATTTACTTTAGCTTCTAAAACCAAAATTTAAAATTTCTTCTTGAAAATTAGATGTGGTGCTCAGGAGGCTAAGGCAGAAGGACTGCCTCAAGCTCAATGCTAGCCTGGGTCACACAGTGAGTTCAAACCCAGTCTGAAATGGAAAGGGGGGGAAGGAGAGACAGAATATGAATGAGAATTAGATGAGGTGGTGTACACCTGTAATCCCATGTACTCAGCAGGCTGAGATGGGAGGACTGCTTTTAGGCACAAGACTTGCAGGGCAGCCTGGGCAACACAGCCACCATTTTATTTTATTTATCCCTAAATTCCTAGGGCCTACTGCATGCAAAAGGGAGGGATGCTTAATCATAACAATAATTCACATTTATTAATACTTAGCATCACAAGATGTTTTAGATACATACACATATATCTAGATAATACAAAAAAGAAGAAACAGAGGGAAAAGCAAGATAATTTTACTTATCCTTGAAACGTTACAGGGAAGACACACTAGTCTTTGCTTTATTCTAGGTTTCACTTTCCTATAGTTTCCTTTACTCAAGTGAATTGTGATCTAAATATATGAGTGAAAAATGCCTGAAACAAACAATTCCTCCTGTGTGCCCTCTTGAGTACTGTGATGAAGCCTGGTGCCCTGGCCTTCAGTTCGTCCAAGGATATGAACTGTCTCCTATGTCCAGAATATCCACTACTATACTTGCCTTAGTCACTGAGTGGCTGTCACCTAGTTGTCATCTCAGTTATTACATGAACTGTACACTTTCATTTGACTCCAGCAACATGCCTACAGGAATTATCTCTGCTTTTACACATGGAGAAACTGAGATTCAGAAATTGTCACCCGAGATCACCAAGTTATTAAGTATCATAACCAGAATCGGACCTTCAATTCTATGTGACATTAGAACTTTGAACTTCCTTAAGTATTACTAGAAATAAGGGGGTACATAGTTGGGTAGACTAATAGATATGTAGTAGAGAATTCTGAATAATACTCTGATTTTTGAGACAAGGTCTTGCTACATAGTACAGGCTAGCCTCAAACTTGTGACATCCCTGCCTCAGCCTCATAAGGGATGGGACTATAGGCATGAGCTACGATGCCTGGCTTGTACATAATATTCTTGGGTTTACTACCAATATTACAACCATTTTTAAAAAGTCAGGTTGAAAAGTGGGTACTACTTATAGACAGAATAAACTATAAAACAAGAAGAAAAAACAAACACATTTTGAAGTCATACCATAGAGCTCATATTAAACATCTCTCAGCTTTAATTCTGTAACTGTCCTTTAGAGATCAATAGTTTAATGCTCTAATTAGAAAGTGACAGATGTACCACTCAAAAAGATGAGCATTAATAATACTGAACCAGACATGGTGGCATATGCCTGCAATCCCAGTACCTAAGAGGCTGAGGCAGGAGGATCACTGTTAAGTTCAAATTCAGCCTGGGCTGCATAGTGAATTCAAGATAAGACTGAACTACTTAGCAAGCCCTTGACTTAATCACTGAAAATTTTGGATTAATGGTAAGAATTTGCTCAACTTACTTTTCCTCTGAATTCTTTTCTCAAACCTTTGGAGTTTACCACTGTCCCATCTCAATTTCAATCTATTAAACTAAAATGATATACTTTCTTACTTTAAATTTATCTTATCAGCCAGGCATGGTGGCGCACACCTGTAATCCCAGCACTTGAGAGGCTGAGGCAGGAGGATCACTGTGAGTTCGAGACGAGCCTGGGCTACACAATGAGTTCCAGGTCAGTCTCAACTACATAGTGAGACCCTGTCTCAAAAAATAAATAAATTAATTAATTAATTAATTTATTTATCTTATCAATATTTCACAACATTCCACAAGGAGTACTATAAATGTCAGGTATAGTCCTTTTCTATCTCTCAAATAAATTTAATCCTTTGTGCTTGCCTAGTACATAAACCCAAAGTTGTATTTTATCTCTCAAACTTCTCATGTCATTTTGATCCTTCAGAAATGACCTTATTCTTATTTCAACAGAGTTAAACCATAGTTATAGGCCAAGGAGCAAGACTGGGCAACATAGTAAGACCTTGACTCAAAATCCATCCAGTATGAAGAGCTCCTTTTTGCATCTTCCTCTTGAAAATCTCCCTTTCCCAAAACTTTCTAGTAAATCTATGTGCTCCTCCATCCATAAGCACCATGTCCTCTTTCATCTTTTTTCTATTCTCTCCTCCCCTCCCACCTATGCTCATCTTAAAGTTCTATCTAGCTGTGGCTACTTTCTTTCTGTTTACAGTCCTTGTCTACCTCAGAAACCCCTTTACACAATCTTGTAGCCTACAGCAATGACAGAACAGGATAGTCAGTCAGTCAGGAAGGCCTGGTTCTGACCACAATAGCTAGGAAAACTTCGGGCACAGGAATGCCAGTCTCGACTCCAAGGTCCTATCTGAAAAATACTGCTAGGAATTCATCTAATAACTGACAGAAAAACTGCATTTTAAAATGAGCAGACAGGTTTCATAAAATTAATCTTTAATCATTAACACAATTTTCTTAAAATCTCAAGCTTTATATGAGAAGGTGATGCTCACACACACACACACACACACACACACACACACACACACACAAAACCATGAAATTAACCTCGAAGATAAAAGGTCTCAATCAGATATAAACACAATGAAGTGGAAGAATTCCCAGAAACTGACATCTAACCTATGACAAATCAGGGAGAAAAGTATTAGGATGCTGAAACAGTGGATATTTCTACAGAATAAATTCTAGTTGATTTTAAGATTTAAAAATGAAAAGCAAAACTTAACACAACATTAGGAAGAAAAATGAAAAGTGATTATAAGACAAGAGATTAATATACAAAAAAAATCAAAAGAGTAAGAAAGACAACTTAATAGCAGAAATTTAGTTACTTCCTCAGTATTCCTTCTCCCCCTTTTCCCAAGAGAACATTAATTCTACTTATACAGCAATGCCCCCATCTAAATGGTATTTCCAAATCTCTTTTCTTTTGGGGGAGTGTCTGAGATTGGGTCTCACTAGCAATCCACCTACCTCACCCTTCCAAGTGCTGGGATTACAGGTGTGTATTACCAAACCCAGCTCCTAGTTCCCTTTCTAACTAGGAGCAGCTATGGGATTAATTAAGTTCTGGGCAATAAAGTGCTTGTAAAATTTTTGGAGGAATTCCCTAAAGCCATGATTCAGCTGGAACAACACATTGCCTTTCCTATTCTCTAGAAATAGGCAAGATGATCATGGTTCTAACTAACCATTTTGGGTCATAAGAAGACGCAGAAGATAGAAAACACCTTTGAAGAATAGGAAAACACAAAGACAAGATTGGTGAGCCCCGGATAATCATCCCTGGATAGTGTAACTCCAAAAGAGAAAGAGAATAAGCTTTCTTTTTTAAAGCTACTATAATTTGAGTTTTTAGTTACATACTGCCAAATCCAATCCAAACACACATAAAATACAATACACAAATGGCCAATCAACAATAGACTACCCAATTCAGAATAGAAAGTTAAATGGCTAATAAACATACACAACCTCATTAGCAAACATGGAAATGTAAATCAGATATAACCATCATTTATGACTGATGGTTAGACAAAACTTAAGTATAAAAAAAAATGTATGGGAAGCTGGAGGTACCACAGAAGGTTATAAACTCCTGGTGGTATCTTAAAATGGAATATTCACTTGGAAATGAGAGTTGTTGGTTTTAAACAATGCATGCACAAGTCTACTTCTAGGCATACATTCCCTACAGAACTTCTTCCATATACATACAAGAGGCCACAAAGTCGCTCCCAAAGCACTGTAATAGCCATTAAAAAATAAAAGGAAAAAAAGGGTAACGATATGAATTTGCACCAACAGGAAATGCATCATAGCACAATTACATAGTGGTTTATGAGGTAGTTAAATGATTACACTACCAACATGGACAAAATCTGAAAATTATCCTGAATGAAAGAGGCAAATTACAAGACCTACAATACTGCATTCATATAAAAATTTTAAATAGTATCTTATTTACCTATGTGGAGAAAGGATAAAAATATGGAAGGGAAAGCTAAGCAACTTTATTACTACTTTTGGAGAGGAAGAGAGGTTGGAGAATATGTAAAGGAATTTGAAGGCAGCTTCAAATATACTTCTGACACATACATGTATATACACATATAGGTTTCAGAAAATTTAAACAAATGCTTTACTAACATTTGCTAATCTAGGAAGCAGGCACATGGTTTCAATTTCTATTATTCTACATGCTTTTCTGTTCATTGGAAAACACTGCATTTCTTTTTTTTTCTTTCTTTTTTTTGAGACAGGGTTTTGCTTTGTAGTTCAGGCTGGCCCTTCTGAACTCACTATGTGGCCTGGGCTGGGCTTGAACTCTCCATAATCCTGCTGCCTCAGACTCCAAAGTGCTGGGATTACAGGTGTACACCACCATGCCCAACAACAGTACATTTCTTTAGGCCTTCCATTTCCCATGGTACAGCTGATTAGATATTTTTAACACCTCTTCTGCTAAAACCAAATTAAAAGGATAGATTAAAAACAATGAATCATCAGAAGCTTAAAAGAAAGAAAAAACAGTCATACAAAGTAAGCATTCATTTACCTGGAAATAGGCATAAACCTCTACTGACTTTGAAGCTCTACTCTGAGAGCTGCTTGTCAAATTATCAGGCCAACAAAACTCGTATAATTGGAAATGTCAGAAAGAGAATATAAAATATTTTTAAAAGAGCAAATAAAAATGTAAGCAGCAGATTTCATGAAATTATATATATATATAAAATCTCAAATGACACTACCAAAACCAAATACAAAAAATCCAAGGAATAGAAGATGTTCACAAATCATATATTGGATAAGTGATTAATAAATGAAAAATATAGAAAACTACAATGCGACACCAAAACACTAAGCTGATTAAAAAGTAAGCAAAAGAAAAGATGATCAACATCACTAATCATTAGAAAAATGCAAATCAAAATAAGATACCCAAGATCTGGATTTCTATCCCCAGTACCAAAACAAAGATACCAATTCATATTTTGAGTGGCCAAAAACAAAATATGATCATTATATACTGCATACATGAACTGAAATCACACTGTACTTTATGGAAATATGCCCAATTATTATGCATCAATTAAAAAATTTTAACATATGTATTTTAAAATGCATTTTCTGATATCCTTTTCAATCTCTTTTTTCAGAGGATATCAGAAAATAGAAAGACATCCCTTGCTCCTGGGTAGGAAGAACCAATATAGTGAAAATGGCCATACTTCCAAAACTGTTATATAGATTCAATGCAATCCTGATTGAAAACCCAACAGTATATCTCACAGAGCTTGAAAAACGAATCCAAAAATTCATTTGGAATCAGAAGAGATCTACAATAGCAAAAGCAATTTTAGGCAACAGACAAGATGGGGGCATCACAAGCCCCAACTTGAAACTATACTAATATAATAATCCTATTACTGGTAGTAAAACTGAAAAAATTCAACAAAGAGATCATAAGAGCAGGCCCCCCAAAACAGGGTAACTCTTAAATGGAACAAGAGATCATAATGGATTTCTTAAAGCAAAAGGAGAAGTCAGGGAAATTAGATAAAATAACAATTAGCTTAGGAATGTATATCTGGGACCCGGGCATGGTGTCATATACCTGTACTCCCAGCACTAGGGAGGCTGAGGCAGGAGAATCCCTGTGAGTTCAAGGCCAGCCCGGGCTATACAGTGAGGAGAAAGAAAGAAGGAAGGGGAAGAGGGAGGAAGGAAGGGAGAGAGGGAGGGGAGGAGGGAGGGAAGGAGAGAGGGAGGGAGCAAAGGAGGGAAGGAGTGAAGGAAGGAAGGAAGGAAAAGTTTAAAGAATTAAAGTGTAATGAAAGCATGTTTATGCAAATAAAAACAAAGAGTCTACTACTACCCAAGTGCTTTCCTTAAAGAAACTCTAAAGAAGAAAAGCAATCCCAGATGGAAGGTCTTAGGGTCAGGGATTTAGCTCAGTGATTCTGTTGCCTGCTTCATAAACACAAGATCCCAAGTTCGATCCCCAGTACCAAAAAAGAAAAGCCTTTCCAGATTGAAGGTCTTGAATGCAAAGGACTATGGATTAACGAAATTACCTATGTTGACCCAACCTAAATAAATACTGACTGTACTCTTAAAATTATTAATCTGTAAAAACAAGTTTTTAAAATTAAGCATCTAATCAACCTATATATGCAGTTATATATCCAGGAGAGAGGTTTCCAAAACCTTGACTATTCTGGATTGCACAGGATGACAGGTGGGAGTACAGCTCAGTGGTAGTGTTCACCTGACATGTACAAGGCCTTGGATTCCAGTCCAGACCCACAAAACAACAAAAACTGCCTACAGTTCAGTCTGAGATTACTCCTATATGATCAATTTTACCAAATGATCATATAAAAGTAAGCTCAGACCCTGAGTCTTCAAATGACAGTTATCTCAAATCAGTGGTTAAGGAAACTTTGTACCCTTGGGACATCTGGAAGTGTCTGAAATCACTATTTGGTTGTCACAACTGGGGAATGTTGCTAGCAACCAATGAAGGTAGGGATGCTACTAAACATTCTTCTCAACCAGCCCAAAATGCCAATACTGACAAGAGTTGCAAAACTTTGCCTAGACCAAATCTACTTGAATTCAAAAATGAATGAACAATGTACATCCAAGGATAAAATGAAATACAGTACTCTCATCAATCCGTCATTACGAGAGAATTACGTCGTTACTTGTATTCTGGAATAAGAACCTGGACCAACCTGTTTTGCTGGAAGGATATGTGATAGTATTCTTTCAACTTTTATGGTGTCAGTATAAAAAAAAGTCTCTTGAGACAGTTTGTAGCTGGAAAAATGTTAGAGGGAGGTACATACATAAGATAACTTAAAAACCCCATTATTTTGATCAATCTAAAAATGAAAATGATTTATAACTATAATCAAGTTATATATCCATCCTCTATCAAAATTGTACATTATCAATAGTTTCAAAAGTATTATGTTTTGATGATGACAGATCAAGACAAAGAACAAACAGTAAGACAGATACTGTTAATGGCTAGAATTACTACTGCATCCTGGATGTCAATAACCAGAAGAAATGGTTGCTAGCCTATTTCAAATGTGAATTAGTGTTTACAAATCAAGAGACACAAAGCCAAACTCTAGACATGTACTGCCCAACACATAGTCTCTACCACATGTGGCTCCATGAAATGAACACATTTCAAGTGCTCATCAGCGACAAGTAACTAGTAGCTACTGTACTAGAGTAGGTAAAACATTTCCATCAACTCAGAAAATTCTATCAGATGGTGTATTATAGAAGAAATTTAATTAGCTCTACTAATATTTCAGTGCCTAATGTAAGATTATCTATGTGCTTTGATGAAGGCTATTTGCTATAATAAAGTACAAAGTAGAGCTAGCATTTTACAGGGTGCTTAATATGTGTCAGACATTGACCATTTTCCTCTCTATGTAAATTAGTTTAATTTTCACATTAACCTCTGGAATAGATATCACTGCCCTATCTTCCACATTAGAATACAGTCACGAAGAGGTTACTTGACTGCCAAATGCCACACAGTCACTACTGGAGGCAAGGAGAATCCAGACAGTCCAGCTCCTCTATTGTATGTCATCCAATTCCTATGGTTTCAATAATCCTTCCACATGCGCTGACTAATAGAGCACAAGGGAGTTTTCTAAGACCTGATATCTTACTACTGATTTGTGCCCCCTGCCACAGGGTCTTGCTATGTAGTTCATCCTTGAACTCAGGGCAATCCTCCAGCATTTTTTCTAATTAGTTCTCTAATCCTTACCACAAGGCCATAAAATAGACCAGTCTTCTAAAATTACTAGTCTTATTCAAAGTACAAGGCAATTAATTTTATATTAAAATATATATATACATTATGGTCTAGAATAAAATTTCTATTAATTTTTAATATATAAGTTGAGAAAAGAAATTTTAAGCTTGCTTTGACCATAAAAGTTACTTTGGTATTTTTTAAAATTAAGATTAATATATTTTTGTTGACCAACTTCAATAACCTCACTTCCTACTTTAGACTGTCTCTCTCAGATCACACCATTCACACTGCCAACAGTCAAAACATCAAAACCACTAGTCACAAGATGCACTGATGAATGAATGAAAATGAGGCCTTAAGATAACCCAGCCCCTCCCCCTTTCTCAGAATCATTTCACACAACTCTCTTCCATACTTGTTCATTTTTTTCATTCAACAGCCCTGTACTACATGCTGCACCTAGAATACCATCAAGGAAAAGCAAACAAGGTTCCCAAACTATTATTTTTAGAGTCTACCAAAGAAGACCAACATTCATCCATCATGTAAATAAACATATACATATCTGGTTTTGAAACCTTCTAGAGCAAAGCAAATATCCACAGGCTTAGAAATAGAAGTATTAAAGACTTCAATTCAATGGAAAAGAACGCTGTTTTAAAAAGAAACTTTGGAAGAATAAATTACTAATAATTTAAAATTATTTTTGTTATCACTGAAGATTAGCAACAGGATGCATAAATAGGTATTTTAACTAAATTCAAATCATGAAGCTACTTTTGATATCTTGTATGAGCTCTACTTATAATAAGAACTATCAGAGGAAACATTAAAAATATTCTATAAATTTACATCTAAAATTAAATTCAAATTTACTTAAAACTGAGTTATATGAAGTCAAATGTTTTTAGAAAAACATTTTGCAAGAATATCAACTCTAAATGTACTTAATACTTCAAAACAACACAAGATCCTAATGGGATAATTAATAGTGTGAAATAGTAAGAAAAGGGCTAAAGGTGTAGGGAAACTGGGAAGGGTAGGGGAAAGGGAATAAGAGAAAAGAAAAAAATATGAGAAAATGAAAAATGGAAATAAAGTGTTTGTAAATGGGGAGGGGAGGAGAGGGTGAAGGGAGGGCAGGGACAAGGGTAAAAAATGAGAACCAAGACCTGTCATGTAAAGGTACAGTATCCCAGTAATGAATGTAACTGTATTGTATACCTAGATTGTACCAATAAACTCAATAAAAAGGAAAAAACAAAAACAAAAACAAAAAAAACAATTATTGGCACAGCCAATAAAGGTATTAGTATGAGATCCTTCCCAAATAAACTTATCTGCATTTGGCAAAAGCAACTGATACCACTTTCAATTATAGTGACTGAAAATTAACTTGCCAAAATTTAAAATTTTGGAGACCTAATAAATCAAATTTATCGAAAAACAAGCCATAAAAATTTCATAACCAATTAAGATACCACATATGGTATTACACTGCATAAAACTATGATACCAAAATATTACTTTTTACAACTTGCAGTTTGTTACTCCTAAATCACTATTATTCCTATTATGTTTAATAATTGAAAGACTTTTAAAAGAAAATGTCTTATATTTCATAATTTTCAACAGCACTTTTTCCCCCTGCTTTGTGAACAAGAGGTCCTTCTATTTTAATTTGCACTAAGCCTTCTGAATTTTGTAGCCAGGCTTGACTGGAAAACAAACACAGAACAGCCTCAGGGCTAGATTATGAGCCAGGGCCAACAGCGACCCGAGTTTTCAAACCTGCTAAAAAAACCACCAACCAAACATCGACCAGAACCTTCACAGATAAAGCCAAGGATATGCAGTGTTAGCAATTCCCAAAAATTGATTATGCACATACCAAACCTTGAAAGCCTACTCTATAACATTCTGTCACTTTACTGTGAACCTAATTTTCTCCACAATAACTGAATAGAAAGGAAATCCCTTCCTCTTCTCCAGAGTAGTTTACTGGTTTCCTATTATTAGCTCTTTCTCACTCAAAACGCATCTTTTCCTTTTATTTATTAACAAAATTATGCTTAGCTAGCAATGATTAAACATACCTGTAAAAACAAACCTGACTGATGATCGCAAAACCATAAAGCTAGTCTTACTCTGAGTTATGACACAGCTTTTCATTTTCTTCTAAATAAAATGAACTGACTGTGGTGGCCCATGCTTATAATCCCAGCACTCTGAGAGGCTGAGGCAGGAGGATCATAAGTTTGAGCCCATTGTAGGTAATTTCTGGGGCCAAGTATGGTAGAACATGCCTGTAATCCTGGCACCCAGGAGGCTGAAGTAGGAGCATCACTGAAAGTTCAAGGCCAGCTTTGGCTACGTATCAAGTTCAAGGCCAAGCAGATCTACATAGTGATACCCCCATCTCAAAAAAAAAAAAAAAAATCTTTATTTAAAAAAAACTATTTTATGCAAAAATAAAAAATTATAATAGTCAGGAAAGCAGCTGGGAGCTAGGGATGTAACTCAGTGGTACAACACTTTTTGAGAATGCCCAGGTTCAATCCCTGCCACCACAGAAAGCAGCCAGACTTTTAAAATTTTTGCAATATTCAATTATTTCAAAATAGTGTATACTTATGATCCAATATTAATTTTATATTGTAAAAATTTCAAACTATAAGACTTAGAAAAAGAGGACTCTTGCCATTTCAAAATCATTCTCTATATAGTCATTCTGAAGAGTTTAGTACGTATATCGCCATTTTGTTTTATGCACATATACATATATGCAGATGTTTTCTGCTCCTTTTCCGCTCCTTTTCCTCACTTATTTTGAATATCTTTCCATATCTATTCAGATCTTCCATTAAAAAAAAAAAACCTACCACACATTATTAAATGTACTATGTTTTTAAGAGTGTCATAAAACTATTATGAAGAATACAGATCGGTTTATTAAACCAGTTTCTTACAACTAGGCTTTTACATTGTTTCAGTCCTTGCGCTAGCAAAGTATACTAAACAAGCTTTGTATTACAGGAAGTATATGCATAAGCTAAATAAATGGCAAAAGTGACATACCTGAGGTCAAAGACTTTCTAGATTTTGTTTTGTTTTTGAATTACCAGGGACTACAAACTGAGCTAATCTCTAGCTCTTTATTTATTTATTTATTTAATTCTGGGACAGGGTCTTATTAAGCAGCTAAATTGCTCAGGCTAGACTTAAATTTCTGATCCTCCCACCTTAGCCTCCCAGAGTGCTAGGATCATAGGCCTGTGTGCGCCACTACACCTGGTAAATTTACAGATTTCTAAGGCTTTTGGAACATACCACCAAACTGTCAAAACTCATCTCATTTTTTTATTTCTACTACAGTGTCTGCTTCCCCATACCTTTACAATTTGATATCACTTTATTTTTTTTTTTTTTTTTTTTTTTGGTACCGGGTATCGAACTCAGGTCCTTGCGCTTGCAAGGCAGGTCACCGAACCGCTGAGCTAAATCCCTGGCCCACCACTTTATTCTTGGTTTTGAACTATTGTGCTATAATTTTCTACTCCTTTCCTATATCCATACTACAGTGTTTCAATTATTGTGGCTTCTGTTACACATCTTAATCTTTGGTACATAAAGCAACACAAAACTCTTCTTCTTCTTCTTTTTTTTTTTTTTTGGTCTTAAAATGTCTTGGTTATTCTCATAGAATTATTTTTCCAGATATATTTTCTTTTGTACCAGGAATCGAACTTGGGACCTTGCGCTTGCAACGCAGATGGCGGAACCACTGAGCTAAATCCCCAGTCCCAGATACATTTTCTAAATAACTAGTTAAGTTTTTCTCCAATCTCAAAAAGGTGAGAAGAAGCTGAGGAAGGATTCTGATTGACATTACATTTAATTTATAGATTTGTAAGGGATGACTTTCAACTTTAATCACATTGACCCTTTGGATTGAGGAACATGACCTTCATTTAATTCAGTTCTGTTCTACTCTTCAAATGGATGGTTTTCTTCATAAAAATGGTGCATGTTTCTTATTAGTGTCCTATAATTTATTCCTACAGTTTTTATTTCTAATGGAATAGATACTTTCTTCCATTTTGATCACTGTGGATATAAAGGAAATCTTGTAACTCATTCATTTATCTTACATCTGGTCATCTTACCAAACAACTATTTTCAATAGGTTGTGAAACACTATTTTCCTTGAGTTTTTGTGTTTTTTGGTTGTGTTGTTGTTTGTTCGTTTGTTTGGTTTTTTGAGACATGGTCTTGTTATGTAGTTCAAGTTAATCTTGAACTCACTGTGTGGCCCAGGCTGGCCTCAAATTCACAGTGATCTTACTGCCTCAGCCTCATGAGTGATGGGATTACTGTGGAGTGCCACCAGGCTGGCTTTTTGTTTTCCTTTAATTTTTTTTTCTGGATTGTCTTCATATTCCCCACAATCGCCTTTTTTGCTTTGCAATGTTTGCACATTCTCCTTTTTTGTATCGTACTTTATCTTTTTATTTTTGTTTATTTGTGTGTGCATTTTGTTTTGGTTTTTTTGTACCAGGGATCAAACTCAGGCCCTTGCACTTGCAAGACAGGCAGCAGAACCGCTGAGCAAAATTCCCAGCTATTTTTGTTTTCTTTTTTAAGACAATGTCTCTGTATGTAGTCCTGGCTGACCTCCAACTCCAACTCATGGTGATCCTCTTGCCTGAGCCTCCAGAGCTTTGATTACAGGTATCATCACCATATCAGGCTAATATTTTAACCTCCTCCCATTAGACTATGCATCACTTGAAAACGTCTTTTTCCTGTCTACTCAGCACATACAGCACAGTGTATAACACATACATAGATATACATACATGATCTAGAATGAATCAATGGCCAGAAATTAAATTCTGGCATTAGCTTCACAGGCAGACTGCTATCATCTATCTCTGACTCTCAGATTTGCACATTTATAAAATTCAGAATATTTCATGTGGTGCACACCTGTAATGCCAGAACTTGGGAGGCTGAGGCAGGAGGATCGCCACAGGTTTAAGGCCAGCGTGGGCTACATAGTGAGTTCAGGGCCAGCCTGAACTACAAAGGGAGATCCTGCTTCAAAATACCAAGAAAAAAAATAAAATAAAATTTAATGATCTTATTTACATCACAGGACATGAGATTCAAAGATGATAAAAATTTGTGTATAGGGCTGGGGATTTAGCTCAGTGGTTCTGCCACCTGCCTCACATGGACCCCACTTCAATCTCCAGTACCAAAAAAAAAAAATTTTGTGTACAACCCTGCAGGTTCACAGATACTTTCAAAGACATTAACCAAATTCCACTACAGTAAAAACTAGAAAGAGCTGAGAACTTAGTAATAGAGTGCTTGTCTAGAGGCACAGGCCTCTAGGTTTTGTCCTGAGCACTGGGGTGGGGGTGGTAGGAACCCTACAAAAACCAGTCATGAATCCCTTCCATTAAAGTTGGAGTTAGACTTACTAAACCCATTATGGCATTAAAACAAATGAATGAAAATATTGTTATTTTTCTAAAACGTATCTGTAGGGGTAGAAATGTAGCTTAATAGAGAGTACTGTACTGCTTTGCATATGCAAGGCTCTGGATTCAATCTCCAGCATTGAAAATAAAATAAATCAGTTAACATGCATGCTCTACACCATCTTATGTTAACACTTATAATATTACACAATCACAAACAATCTAAAACTGACAGGAAAACAAAGCCAGATAAATTAAAGTCAATAAATCATCCTTTAGACTTTCAGTTCACTAGATGTGATGGTAAAATTTTAACACTAAACCTTTTCATTGTAGAGTCTTTAAAACAAAATACAGCCTACATTTTATATCCACAAAGTGTAGTGGAACTTGACATAAGAGCATCCATCTTGGAAGAAACGTAAGGACATCTGAGTGCCTGGCAAGCCAGTCGTCTCAGGACAAGAAATGCAAGCAGTTCCATCTGAGTGCCTGACAAGCCAGGTGTCTCAGGACAAGAGTGCAAGCAATTCTTGTTTGTCCCTTGTTAATCTCCTAAGAGGATGTAGACAAAGTAAAAGATTTTTTTTTCATGGGGGGGATACCGGGGATTGACTCAGGTCCTTGCACTTGCAAGGCAGGCCACCGAACCACTGAGCTAAATCCCCGGCCCAAAAAGATGTTTTTTAAGGGGTTAGAAGGACAAAGTAAAAAACAAAGTTGTTTTTGTGAACACAGCTGGCCAAAATATTATTTAACTTGAGATATAAGATAAAATGCTAAAAACATGCTTTTCGTCTGATGCTCTGAATAGCTTCAATAAATTCTGCAGTTGTGATCATGAGGCTGCTGTTTGCCTGAGTGAGCTGCAGTCCTCTGATCCTGCTCCCCACATCTTGCCTCTCTTCATTTTGTGACACCGAGACACTAGGCGAATCGGCGACAACAAAGTAAGTGGACACTTATGGATTATACAATCTCATAAAAAATACATTTTAAAAAATTAGGTAGGTATGCTTTTCTATGATTTTAGATTTTTCCATACAGATACCTAAGATATAGTCATGCCAGAAAAGTAGAAATGGGACCTTAGAAAACTTTTGTTTCTCCCCATGTATCCCTCTGCACAGTTTAAATTCCTTATTGTACAGAAAAATATTACTAGGATTTTTTTTAAATCAGGGACAACATGTATAATACATCCCATTTATGTTAAAAAGAAAGGAAAACTATCTGATGCATATTATAAAAAGCATAAAATGGATGACTTCAAGGAGGGGATAGGGTGAGGAAAGGAAGAAAAGATTCATTTTTATTGCTTATTTGTATATTATTGACATACTTTAAAATAATGTGGTCTGCTGTTGTAACTTATAAATAATATGCATCCTCAATACCAAATTTTCAAGACTACATGAACATAAACTGCTAAATTCAGATAGAAGACTCACTGAGAATGTTAGTACAGGAAGTGTGGTCAGCTTTCCTATGAGAAGTGCCTCATATCTTCTAAAATTTAGGTTTAGGCTTCTTAAGAAAAAGCGAATAATGTTTTTGGAAAAAGGATTTTGAGGACTTATGTAAATATTGTTTCCTTTGCTCAATGTTTTGAGAATCTTTAACTTCACTTGCATACCATGACTAATTTTTAAATTTCTTCCACATGCTAGCTAATTCACTTGAAATTTTTTTTCTAACAAGAAATCTTACTATCTTGAATCAAAGATAAAGCACTGTTACTACATTTAGGGAGAAACATTAGTTTTTATGCTGAGACCTATAAAATCCACATAAAACTTGTTTTTACCCTATAGACCAATATAATACTTTACATCTGGCAGTCTACTTAATAACCTAAATAGGACTGAATACAAACATACCCCATTTTGAAATTCCCCATCAAGTAATAAAATGTAACATATATGTTGTTATCCCAATATGTTGACTTGGAGACGCAGCATGACTGAGCAAAAAAATACTAAAAGTAAAAAATTTATTTTGAAGCTGGGAGTGGTGGTGCATACCTATAATCCCAGCATTTGGGAGGCTGAGGCAGGAGAATCACTTGAGAGTATGAGGTCAGCCTGGAATACATAGTAAGCTCAAGCCTGAACTACATAGCAAGACCCTGTCTCAAAAATAACAACAACAACAACAACAACAAAAAAAGAATTCTGAAATGGGACTCTGGTGATCTGGGTCTGGGTGAGTATGATCACAGTCACTAATTTGCTGTAATATCTGAGAAGTGGAAGGGAGGGGTTTAGAGGGTCTTGTATTTCAGGATCTCTATTACTCAGAGAAGATGGTAACTCTTTAGGTCCTAACCAAAATGTATATTTGCATCAAAAATTTAGCTTACAATTCAATTCTTATATCCATCCTGGACTCTGGTATCTTTGCACTAAAAGAACTCTTTTTTTTTGGTACCAGAGATCAAACTAGGGACCTTGCACTTGCAAGGCAGGAAGCATCAATAAGCTAAATCCCCAGCCCCAAAAGAACTCTTAAGATCACTCTATACTCCAGAATTCTATGATGTTCATAAAAGAATTACCCACTGGAAAAACTATGCAGAGCTAATTATGAAATATGTAACTACTTACTTGGAATCTCAAAACATATTAGTTAAAATATAGCAAATTTCTATTTTTAAAAGATCTATTTAGACAGATATGGGTTAATGCTAAAATAACCCTTTAAAATGTACTTTAATGCTTAATAACTGAAGGAGCATTAACAATTTTAATTATCTTCAAATGAATTAACTTATCTCCTTTCTGGTACTATTATCTTATAATTAAGAACCACAGACAGGAGGCTGGGGATTTAGCTCAGTGGTTCCGCCGCCTGCCTTGTGCTTACGACCCGGGTTCAATCCCCAGTACTAAATAAATAAAAAAATAAAAAAGAACCACAGACAGGTAAAAGACAAAACTGGGTCTAAGTCCTCACTCTACCCCCTTCCTACCTGTTTGAGTTCCTGAGACTACAAAAATGAAAACAAAAGTTGTAATACCTATATTTCAGTTACTGAGGATCAAATGAAGTGATATATGTGAAATGGATGGTACAGTGAATCAGACATAACTAGCACTCAATAAACTATTATTTGGGCTGGATGTGTAGCTCAGGGACAGAGTACTTGACTAGCACATACAAGGCTAGGGTCTCCAGCACCACAAAATAAAATAAATTTTAATTAATGATAAAAATAATTTGGAATATAGTCTTCAAAATGAGGAAATAATGCAGTAACTACTACTTTAAATAGTAAATGAAAATTTCCAGAACTAATTTCCTATTTTTAATAACTTTTTTCAATATTCTCCTCTGAAAAGAGAAAGACACAGCTTTAGCCAGATGCATTTGAGTCACAGACTTAATCCAGCCACTCAGTAATAATTATGTATAACCTTGGCCACTTAAACTCACTCAACTTTGTAAGGCTGTTGCAAGTATTCCAAAGATAGGTAAATTACACAAAGCATCAAGACCAATTTCTAACACTCCTAACAGTACTTATTACAATTTTTCTTACCTATGTTTTATAGCTGATAAAAACCAGAAGACAGAAATTATTAGCAAATGGCAAATAAATTTTACCAGGCCAACGATGGACACTAATCTTATCAATTTAAGCACTAAAACACTGTTTTTTGGGTCACATATTCCTTCCAGAATCTGATGAAAACAAGGTCCTTAGTTCCTAGGAAAGTTTCAGATTTCAGAAAGCAATGTGTGTCAGGGACCTTGTATTAAGAGGAAACTAGCTAGGCTTTTCTGCACTTATCATGCAAAAGTCTGTAAGTTATCTAGTTGGTTTTGTGGCTGAATGATACATTAACTGGACTCACAGTGTAGTACGTAAATCCTGCTTTCTTAGACTCAATTTCTAAATAAGTTAAAATATCTGGTGTTGCGTGTGAAAACCTACCTTGATAAACAAAGCTACAAATTATGTTATAACTAATTAGTCCGAATATTCCTAAATACAATGCTTGAACACATAACCCCAACACTGAACCAAAAAGGAAAAGAAAGAAGTCCAGATATCCAATAAATCTGGCTGCATTCAATTCTTAAAAGTCAGAATCGATTCAAGTAATCCAGTGAGCTTCTTGCAAAAATATCTATAAACACGGAAGTGTTATAATTCACAAAAGTGGAGCCACCAAAATATAGCTGAGCCACTTCAATTTACTGAGTGACTTAGTGTAGTTTATCCTAATGCTCCCTGCGTGAAATGTGTTTTAATCCTTTGACTTAACCTTCTTAAACTCGCTGAGTTAATAACTTCATCAAACTATTTAGGGCTGTAAGAATGAAGTCAGACTATCACAGACTCAGTTCTCCAAAAGCGCAGCCCCCAGGGTGCTAAGGTACTGGACCAAGTTCTGTCCCAATGACCTTGGTCCCAGAGTTCCCTCCCTTCCTCCAGCCGGTCCATCCACGTGCTGCCTGCCAGCTGCGGTAACCCCAAAGGTGGCTACGGGTCAGGCAAGGCGCTAGGGACAGAATGCACCGAGCGAACAAGAGTTGCGGACAGCACCCGGGCAGTCCCATCTTTTCTCTTGCACCAACTCCCCCAGCGGCGCGCGCTCAGCCCACAGATGTCTCCGACCGGCGTCCTACTGGAGAACCCCGACCTCCCTCCCGCGCCAAGCCCTGCAACCCAGGCTGCCGGGGAGGGTTTGGGGTCAAGCCGCGAAACAGTAATCCTCTATTCTACATCCAATGCCCGGGTAGGGAAGGGAACATCCCGAGAAAGGTGCGGACCAAGGCAGGAGGCAAGTAGGATGGGGAATCCTGCGCCACGCCACCTCCATCTCCTCCACCACTTTCAGGGCTCCCTGGAGGTCCTTCCCGGTCGCCAGCCTACGAGCGGCAAGCCCTGACGCGTCAGGGCCGGCCGGAACCCTGCGGGCCCCGGGGTCCCGGGGACGCAGCGCCCTCACCATCAGAACTTTGGCCGCGTTCTCCAGCTGAGCGATCACTTCTGGGGGCCCCAGCGTCGCCGCCATCATGGTCTCTCTTCAATGACGCGCCATGCGCTGCATTCTGGGAGCGGGCGCCGTGGCCGGCCAATCGCCGCCGCCACCCCGGAGCTTC
>NW_022900950.1:25816536-25861586 GCF_012274545.1 Fukomys damarensis
GGAGCGGACAAGAGGAGCCGGATCGCCGCGTTACAGCGAGAGCTGCAGAAGCCAGCGCCTGGCTACGCCGGGCGAGGGGCCCAGACTGCTGCAGTCGCAGCACGCCGTGTGCGCATGCGTGCTACGCTCCGCGCCGGCTGCGCAGCCCCAGCAGACGTGCAGCTAGCAGTTCGCACCCTTCGCTCGGCGCCCAGCTCGGCGCAGACGCCTGCGTTCTCCCTCAGTCGGTTGTGCTTCACGTCGCGTGCTAGCCCCACCTTTCCTTTCCAGGTTCCAGAGCCTTGCAGGATTTCTTAGCATTAGGACCGCGTTCCAGAGTGCACCTTTCAGACCCTCTCTGTCGCCAGCATCCTGCTTCTCTGTTCTTCTTGCCGGAGGAGCGAGCATCCCAGGATAGGATGCTTCATCTCCTGATGGAATTCCTCAGCTGGAGAGCTATCCGCACTTTATTGAACTGCGCGCCGCTGAGGGACTCTGGTGGAAGAGGCCACCGTGCCACTTGCCGTCTCCTCCAGGAGAGGGAGAAAGCTGGGCAGCGAACCTTTGACACCACCTGCTTTCGTGGACCTGTGTGGCCACCAGGTTTGTCCTGTGTAAGGAATTGTAATACCAATGCTAACTTGAAATCTGATGAGAATGTCATAAAGAAGGTCTTTTTTATTCTAAGTAAGCCATTCCGTTAGAGTGGTTTGTCACTGCAACAGAATTGCTTTATTTAACACCACTGAAAAACATGTTATTTCTTGTATTGGATGTCTCTACAACATGAAGTTGAGGAAGTAAATTGATGAAATTTGTTATTGCTTGAGAAACCGAGGAAATACATAAGTTTTATTACCAAACAGTCAAGTGACCCAAAATGTAGTTAATGGTCCTTTTTCCTTTAAGAATTGTGTGACCCTGCCAGGGTTGATGGCATGCCTGTGATCACAGCACTCCAGGGTGGAGGCAGAAGGATTACCTTGAGTTCTAGGCCCGTTGGGGCTGCACAGTGAGTCAAGGTCAGCCTGAACTACATAGCCAGCAAGACCCTATCTCAAAGGACAAAACAAAAAAAGTTGTGCGAATCTAAGTTGTTATCATAGTGCCTGACATGTACTAGGCACTTGAAATTTTCAACCAAGTGGCAATGTACAAAGATTACAAAATAACTCTAGCTCTAATTAACCAAAGATCAATTATATACCTGCAAATAATAAATAATAATAAATAGTTGGTGACTAAGTGTTTGAGGCTTGATGTTCATATTAAGCTTTGGATTCCAAGGCATTTGTTTTGTATAATTACAAACAAATTGGGCTTTTTTTCCCCCCTTAGGGTCGTTCTGTGTAACCAAGGCTAGCTTTTAACTGAAGATCTTTCTGTCTCATTCTCCAGAGTGCTGAGATTACAGGAGTGTGACACCATGCTCAGTATAGACAGGGTTTGAGAAACAAAGGCGGGGGGATATACATACACACACACACACACATATTCCCTGAGGTACAATGTTTGTCTAGTATACACAGGCCTGGGTTCCATCCTCAGCACTCCAAAAAAAGACTAGGAAGGAAAAGAAATATGCTTCCTTTCAAATTTTGCATTTTGAGACCTTACAAAGTGGATTACAGACATCACACATAACTAGGAGCCAAGAATCTCAGGAAAATTAAAGTTGTTGATGGATCTCAATGTTGGAAAACACTTTCAAATTTACATACTTGTTAATTCTTTTCCAGGGTCTAATTCATTATTCCTTGATTTATTCTTTGATAATATCACTTGGGGTAGGGGGAGGATAGTATTCCAGCCTTATCCCATGATCTTCATGTCCTGAAATAGAAGAAGAAAAGAAACTTTCTCAAATTCAAATAATTTTTCACTAGGCATGAGCAGGGTCTTTATAGTCTAGAAAGTGTAGATACCTGGTTAAAATCAAGAACATTTCACTAATGCAGCCACCTCTATTTCAGAGTATTCTTTTCCACCTATGATGCTGTGGACTCAAATCATTTCTACTTATTCTTCAACAAAAGTAATAAGTTGAATATATTATAAACTTCCATGGGAAAAGGGTTGTTTGGTTTTTAAATGGAAATCAGTGGAATTTGCTTTAATAGCCAACTTTATTTTGTCTTTCCTAAATTAGTGTCTTTCTGGAACATCTGTTTATTTTTATTTTTTGGTACCAGGGATTGAACTCGGGACCTTGCAAGGCAGGTGGTGGCACCACTGAGCTAAATCCTCAGCACTGGTAAAATTGTGAAACAAAAATAGAAGTATTCATTATTCTCTTTCTTTTTTTTTTTTTTTTTTTTTTTTTTTTTTTTTTTTTTTTTTTTTTTTTTTTTTTTTTTTTTTTTTTTTTTTTGCTTGTTTTGGTGCCAGGGATCAAACTCAGGACCTTGCACTTGTGATGCAGGCAGCGGAACCAGTGAGCTAAATCTCAGGCTGCTGTGAATTTTGTGGTGCAAAGGAAAAGCCAACTGTTATGCATATCAAATAAAGATACTTTAAAACTAGAAGAGAATATAAAAATTATAGAATTTAAGATTTTGGAATTGAGGGCTGGGGTTTAACTCAGTGGCACTGCACCTGTCTTGCAAGCACAAGATCCTGAGTTCAATTCCTAGCACCAAAAAAAAAAGAGTTTTAGAATTGAAATATTTTAAGGATTCCCTCTTTTACAGATTTAGAAAATAAGACCCAAAGAACTTATGCAGGGCATGGCAATGGAGGGTGAGGCAGGAGGATCACCATGAGTTCCAGGCCAGCCAAGGATGGATGGATAGAGATAGATAGATATAGATATAGATATAGATTATAGATATAGATATAGATATATATAGTGAGTTCAAGGCCAGCCTGAACTACTTAGCAAGAAATTTGTCTCCAAAAAGCAAAAAAACCTTAGGACATGTCCTAGAGTCAAATATCTTTTGTTTTTGGAATTCAAATCAGAGGAATTGGATTTGCATTGGATCTCTGCTTCTTATGAACCATGTTTACTGAATAAGGACTTCAGGGCTTCAGTTAGATCATCTGTAAAATGGAGATCTTTCCAAGTTTGTGAAATTCAAAGTAAATAATACATTTGAAACAATTTTGTAATGCCATGAAATCAAATGTGAATGTAAAGTTTTACTGTTATTACAGCATAACAATAACTTGTGTACTTATTTTTCACATTGCATGATGCAACATAAATCATTGAACTTGAAGTCATTGTCTTTTCTCCCAGAGATTGAAGTCTAGTTGAAAAAATAAGACTGACATTTAAAATAACAGCATACATCACTAAACCTCCTCCTAAGTCACCTCACTTTTTTTGAATTCTGCTATAAAAAATGTATTTAGAGCCTGGTATGGTGAATGCATACCTGTAATCCTAGCACTCTGAGAGACTAGTGGAGAAGAATCACAAGTTTGAGCCCAGCCTGGGTTACTTAGCAACTTAGTGAAATCCTGTCTCAAAATAAAAAATAAAAAATTTGGGGATATAGCTTAGTGCAAAGATCCTGGGTGTAATCCTATGTATAAGTAAATAGATAAATAATTAATTTGGTATTTGTCCCTGGTGGTTCCTGGGAGCGTACCTAAAGACCTTAGAATTTCCTGAAGTGGTAAGATTACCTTTTGTTATTCATAACAGATCCTTTCAGTCACACCTAAATTTGAGCTAAGAAATAACAAGATAGAGTCCCTAGATCACCTCAGAATAAATAGGCTGGTCACCAGAAAGATGAAGTGAATAGAGGGCTAGACTTTTGTCTCATCCATTAGTCTCAGAGGACAAGCGAGAGTACTGAATATTGAGCTCTTCATCAGTGAGATCCACATTGGTGAGTACCTCCACCCACATCCAGGGACATACTCCAACAATGAGGACAAAGATGCCTGTGCTTGGGATCCCTCTACATCTCACCCAAAGTCCTGCCTCATCCAGCTATTCATTTGTGTTTGCAATAATAAAGTGGTAAATATAAGTAAAGAGTTCTCCTGAGTTCTGCACGTCATTCCAACAAATTATAAAAGTTGAACAGAGGATTCTTAGAATTGAATTTATAGCCACTGGATCAGATCTGTGGGTAGATCCTAGGATTTATGACTGGCATTTTGTGACTGTAAAGGCAGTCTTATGGGATTGAGCTCTTGACTTGCAAAGTCTACATTCCAAGTAAAATTCGAGGTCAGATGGGTGATTTAATGATTTAGAAAGATCCTGTGTCAAAATAAAATTTAAGGTGAGGAGGGGCTGTGTTCAATTCTGAGTATGTAAGAGGGAATGAAAGAAAGGAAAGTAGGGAGAAAACGTGGAACTGAGATTTGAAAATCACAGTGTCTTTTCCAATTACAATTAAAACTAGAAATTAACAGAATAAGGAAAACTGGAAAATCCACAGATACATGGAAATTAAGCAAGAGACTCTTCAAGACCAAAGGGTCAAAGAAAAAAATCACAAGAGAAACAAGAACTATTTGGAGACAAATGATACCAGCACAGTTTACCAAAAGTTACAGGATGTAGTAAAAGCAATGCAAAGAAGAAACTAACTGTGGTGGATCCCACAGATTCCAAGTTCTTATATAAAACAGCTATGTTTATTGAAGATCACAGAGAAATGGTTTTGGGGTGACACAAAAGGAATACTACACACCACTATAAATAAATCAGGCTTTCAGGCTTAAGAGTAAGAGAAAGAAAAAAGGTAGCATGTGCTTTGGTCTGGGGTTACATGGATTGCTGCTACAGTGGCACTTAAGCATAAGTAGCATTTTTAAAAGCCCTGCTTATTGAGATAATAGCAGAAAAAGAGGAAAATAATTTAACATACAGGTAAGTCTGGCATAGAACCAAAATAGCTATGTAGTCAAAATCCCAGAAGTACTACACAATAGCAGAATCATAAAAGCAGTTAGAGAAAAGCAATGAATCATTTATAATGTGATACCAGAATCTATTAAAATTATAGGAAACTTTGCAACACAAACCTTAAAATCTAAGAGCTTGGAGTAAAGTGTTTCAAGCTCTAAAAACAATTTCCAACCCCAAATTACATAGCTTGCAAAACTAGCTTTCGAAGTCAGGCGTGGTGGTGCACACCTGTATTCCTAGCACTTGGAAGGCTGAAGCAGGAGGATTGTCATGAGTCCAAGGCCAACCTGGGCTACATAGTGAGCTCAAGACCAGTCTGAACTACATAGCAAGACCCTGTCCCAAAAAAACAGTAACAAAAATTGTTGGAGAAATGCAATGTTTTCATGAAAAAAAAACTAAAGAAATTGAGGACCACCAATCAGGACTCAAAAAATTTTTTGAAGGATATCCTAGAAAGAGACAATGAAGATTACAATGACAAAAGTTCTAATAGAATGAATACACAAGGTAAGGTGAACAATTAAGTAGAAGAGAAAAATAGGGAATCAACAACAGGAAAATAAGGCAATGACAGAAATAACTCAATACCTATCAATAAATGTGAATGGTCTTAATTCCACACTGGCAGAGTGAATAAAGAAACAAAATCCAACTGTGTGATATATACAAAAAATGCATTTAACTGGAAAAGAAACTCGGACTAAAAATCAAAGGAAAGAAAATATTCCATGCAATGGGAACCTCCCCCAAAAGCAATATAACATATTCAGACAAAATACACTTAAAGCCAAAACCAATCAAAAGAGGCAAAGAAGGTTACCACATTGGTTAAGGGAACAACCTAACAGGAAGAGAATTATACCAACAGGAAGAGAATAATTATTAACAAATGCACAGAACAACAGTGTACTTAATTTCATAAAACAAATACTACTGAACATAAAAGACCAGGTAAACATAAACAATTATAGTGGAGAATCTCAGTTCTCCACTGTCACAAATACCAGCAGACAGATCATCTAGACAAAAAAAATTGAGTTGAATAAAACCTTCAAATAAACAGATTTAACAGATATCCACAAAGTGTTCCACCGAACAATGACAGAATACCCATTCTTCTCGACAGCACATGGAACTCTCTCCAAAGTACACCACATACTAGCCAATAAAGCATGTTTAAGTAAATAGAATTAGCCAAGTGTGGTGGCACACCTGTAATCCTAGCACTTGGGAGGTTGAGGCAAGCCTGGGCTACATAGTGAATTCAAAGCCATCCTGAACTACATAGCAAGACCCTGTCACACACACATACACACAACAACAACAGAGGCATTAAACCACCCATAAGGATGCAGCCCTCAGGCTCTTAAAAAAAAAAAAAATTGCCAGGGATTTAGCTCAGTGGTGCCACCACCTTCCTCGAAAGCTCAAGGTCCTGATCCCTGGTACCAAAAAAGAAAAAAAGAAAAAAAATGAAATTATGCAATAATAATCAGACCATAGTGCAATAAAACTAGAAAACAAAACAAAACAGAAATTATGCAAATTCATGGAAACTTAACAATGGATTATAGAGGAAATCAAGGAATAAATAAGACAGTTTCTACAACTAAACAATATTCCAGTACAACAAACCAGAACTTATGGGACACAGTTTAAACAGCCCTCAGAGGAGAATTTATAGCTGTGAATGCCCACATCACAAAAACAGAGTAAGCCCAAATAAATATCTTAATGAGTCACATGAAGGTCTTAGAAAAACAAGAACAATTCAAATCCAAACCTAGTACAAGGAAGGAAATAATAAAGAACAGAGTAAAAATCAATGAAATTGAGACAAAAAGTTATATAAATGATCGATGTATCCAAGAGTTGTTCTTTGAAGGAATAAACAAAATTAACCCTTAATCAAAATAGAAAAAAAACTCAAGGCAATTTAATTAGAATTGGAAAAGGTGAAATCACAACAAGCACTATCAAAATAAAAAAGATCATTAACAACTACTTCACCAACCTGTGCACCAATAAATCGGAGAATACAGAGGAAATGGATAGATTCCTAGATACATATGAATTACCAAAACTGAACAAGGAAGTGACAAAAACCACGAATAATCTAATAACAGGCAATGAAATTTAAGTAGTAGTTTTAAAAACCTACCAACTAAGAAAAGTTTGGGTCCAGATGAATTCACCACTGACTTCTATAAAAACATCAATACTCCTGGGCCAGGGGTTTAGTTCAGTGGCACCACTCGTGCCTTGAAAGTGCAGGGTCCTGAGTTCGATCCCTGATAAAAAAAAAAAAAAAAATCCTAAAATTGATTAATGAAATTGAAAGGGAAAGAATACTCCCAAAGTCATTCCTGGAAGCCAGCATTGCTCAGATTCCAAAACCATATAAGTAGCCAAAGAAAAAAAGAACTATAGACCAATGTCTTTAATGAATATAGATAGATGCAAAAATTCTCAACAAGATACTAGCAGAGGGGGGAAAATGGTGGAACATTGAGTGAGTGCCAGCAACTAAATTTCTGCAGAACAAAGTTCCTAGAGTCTGGAAAACAGTAGCTTGGTGAGGAATCAAAGTGAGAGGTGTTAACTGGAAACCAGAAGGGAACTGACAAAGGAGATTAAAGGGGGGGGGTGTTAAGTGATATCTAAGAAATCACATCACAGAAGAGAGAGGAAGATCCCCGCAGACAGAAGCACTGCAAGCAGAGGGTGGCTGACTGCCAGCTGGAAGACAAGGTGAGGCAGAGCTCTTGGCTCACAGAGAACTGGAGAACCACAGAACCGCACTGGAGCTGAGAGAAGCCAGCAGGAAAAACGTGAGACACTGCCTCTAGAGAGGCCCTCCATAATCAATGGTTGGGGAGTGACTACGGTGCAGCATCCGCCACCATGGCCTCAGAACAGGGGCTGGCAGGTCACCACTGTAGGGAAGGGCTGAGTGTTTGAACCTGAGTCCTACACCAAGCTATGGTCCATACTGTCAGGTTCCCAGAGTGGATGAGGGAAGTACAGCCACAGGAGGTAGCCAGCAGTTGGAGAGCAGGCTAAAGGCTGCCCTGCTGAGGGTATGGATCTGGTGAACACAGACGTAGCTCCTGCAGTCAGTCAGAGGCCAGGTTCAGCCTGAGGAAAAAAGGATTGAAAGCTCGTATCGCTGCCTTGTCCTCACTGTAAATGGATGTCTGCACACAGCACCATCCTCAGGATAGTGACACTTTAGACTTCCAGCATAAACAGAGATACATCCTGGCTTGAGCTTTGCTGCTTAATCTGAGGCTGAGGTAAAGAGCCATGCATTAAAAAAAAAAAAAAAAAAGCTTTCTTTTATTATTGACTTTATTGTATTATTTTCATTTTAGTTTTTTTAAATTTTGGGGGCTTTTTTCTCTTTTTGCTGCTTTCCTCCTTTTGTTTACCCCCATTCATCCCCACCATTTCTATTCCAGCATTTTCCCCTTTTTCTTATATGAATGTGTCTACTTATGTGCCTCTCTTCCTCTTGCCTTTCTCTTTCAATATAGTTTATAGAAGATAAGGCAATTCTTCACTATCTTTTTATATCTCTCCTATCTTTATTCATATCTTTTCACCAGACTTCTTTTTTTATTTTTCCTCAATTTTTCTTCTCTTTCTTCTCTCCCTGTTCACTTGTCCCCTTTTCTCTAATAATTATATCAGTAATAGAATCTTTTCCTATCCCCTTTTCTCACTACCAATTTTGTATCCCGTTTTCCCTGTTATCCCCATCTAAATATACAGTATCATCATTAGTATCCTTTGTTCCCCTCCTAATTACCTCCCCATACCACATAGAAGAAAACTTTTCTTTTTCTTTTTGGTACCAGGGATCGAACTCGGGCCCTTGTGCTTGGAAGGCAGGTGGTGAAACCACTGAGCCAAATCCCCAGCCTAGAAGAAAACTTTTTTAAAAAAACTTTCCCCCCCCCCTTCTTTCATCCTCCTCCTCCTCCTCCTCCTCTTTCTCCATTACTCAGTCTCCACTCCTGGGCTTCAGTTAACTGATTCTATAAAATTACTGTGGAATGCTGTTTTTCACCATTACAGGAGACATATCTAGTGCATTTAGTGCACATTAACTGTGAGCCAATACTTGGGCTGTTACAGTGCTTACACTATCACTGGATTTCTTCTCTAAGATAAAAGGAGGCCCAAAACAGGGCCTCATGGTGTGTTATTTTACAACTAGCCCTGATAGATACCACTGTAACAGACTAGCCTGTTACTGTGATAGCTGATTTGATTGCATGGCAATAATCTTGTCTCCATGGAGAATATCATGCCCATAAATCTCTGGCTGATTTTAGCATCACACCAAGGAAGAGACAGCAAGCATTCCCAATCCAAGAACTTGGTCTGGATAAGAATGCAACGATGCCTGCAACCTGGCAGATAGAAGTCCTGAGTCTGAGTTAGCTTCAGGATTGCAGTGCAATGAGCAGAGGACTTATTGAGGTGTAAGCACTCTTTGGCACAGAAGCTACTTGGAAATCGTTTATGCATTCTCATTGGCATTTTAATATGTGTTTCCTTCAGACATAGTTTTAAATTTGGGGGGTTTTGGGATATTTAGCATTTGTTTTGTTTTGTTTTTTTGTTACCAGGTGTCAAACTCAGGGCCTTGTGCTTGCCAGGCAGGCGTGGTGCCACTGAGCTACATCCTGGACCCTAGGTTTAAGTTTTTATATGTTTTGTAATTTATTTACTAATGTGGGGCTATATTATGTTCTTTAATAGTTTCCTGCATTTATTAGGTTGTTACTTGTGTGTATTTGTTCTCTCATTCGCTCTGATTTAATATGTGGCTAAGTTCTCAGCTCCCTATCTAGTCTCTTTACCTCAAACCCCTGAAACAACATTATTAAAGTATCTTATTATTTTTCCAAAAACATAAACTCCTTCTCCCAAGTTTTTAAATTTCCCATATTTAGCTCCCTCACAGTCATACCTATCTTCTCTAGTATTAACTCTGATCCTCCCCCATATTAAGCCTTTGGCTCTTCCATATCTTACCTAGCCTATTATTCTCCCTATCAGCAGATTCTGACAACCATATAACTTTCCTCAATCACAGAGTTAACCTCTTTTCTCCTATATCTCACCCTTTGCCTCACAAATATCCTCTAATAATTTTCAGTACTAACTCTTTAACTCAACTAAAAGTACCTCGATAGAATCATATCCCACTCAACCTTTTCTTCTCAACTACCACTATTCTCCCCTTCAAAATTCCCCCTTAGTGTCTAACACTCTTCATCCAACCATCTCCCATTCTTCTTACCCCACCTCATTTACTTCATTATAGAATAACCACAAAAATAAACTTGTCATACTGGGCATAGATGAGAGACAAAGGGGGAAAATATAACAACTCTCATATAGAAGTGTTGTATTATAAGATTGAACCTCTGCATGCTGTTATAACCACGAGTAATTATTTTGGCAAAACATAGAGACAGGGTCCAAATCACTTCCAGCAAATAACATAAGGAGTAAATACTAGCACTGGCCATAAAAAGCTGAAAATTATTTACAGGAAGACAACGTCCTACTAAAAAGCTCCACATAAGCCACAAACTCTCCTCACTTCTCTAGGCCTCAGCCTGTGGCACCCCCCCAAAAGAGGGCTAGATACAGATTTTCAGCGGAGCACAAGAAAGCAAGAAATAGAAGATCTCCAAATTTTCCCGACCTCAAGGCAGAGCAAGGGAATACAAAGGGAGAAGAAAACAAATACCAGGTAGTGGAAATCTATGAAAAGTTCATAGAAGGGATGAGGAAAATAAATGAGTTCAAAGAGAAAATGATTCAAAGGTTCACAACAGTCTTACTGATTTAGCCATGATGAATTTCAGGGAAATCAATTTTTTTAAAAAGGCTAGAAGTGGTAACAAAATAGTTCAAAATTTGAATGACAAACTTCTGGGTAGATGGTGGAGCAGTAAGCAGCAACAAATAAGCCTCTTCAAGACTTAGAATTCAAACACTGGAAAATAATAACTTGGGGAAAGAAACAAGGAGAAGAGTGGATCCCTGGGACTCAGGAAGGACCTGGAGAGAGAATTGAGGCCACAAAGAAACTGAAGAGACAGACTATAATACAGAAAAAGGAAAGGGCAACATGCACTTTCTCCCCAACTCCTGGCTTGTGGCACGAGAAAGTGAAAACAGCAACTCTAGAGGCTACCAGTGAAACAGAGCAGTGGATGCTGTGTGCTACAACAGGTGGTGAGTGACTCCTGTCCAAGTGGCTGCCATGTCCCCTGGGAAGCATGCTTGATTAGACAACATTTTAGGGAGGGACCAGCTAAGCCCAGCACTCAGAATAGCAGATCAGCTTCATCTCAGGGCTCTGAGTATTTAACTACCACAGTGACTGGGTGTCACAGTTTATGACCACAGCATGGTGCAAAGGATGAGATATTACTTGGAGTCAATGTCAAATTCAAACTCAGCACAAGAACAGAATACTAAAAACTGTTAGAGGAAAAAAATATATCACTTATAAAGGAAAACATGAAAATCATAGCAGACTTCTCAATACAAACCCCTTAAGTCAGGGAGATCTTAGAGTGAAAGTCTTTCAAACCCTAAAGAAAACAGCCTCCACCCCGATTAATGTACCCGCCAAAATTGATGGAGAAATAAGATACTTCCATGATAAAGAACACATGAAGAAATTCATGAGCACCAAACCAGTGCTCCATAAAGTTCTGAAGGATATTCTATAAAAAGACAATGAAGACAATTCCAAGAATCCTAATAGGATGAATCCACCAGACAAGGCAAGTAATTAAATAGAAGGAGAAAAAAGAGAATCAACAACAGGAAAATAATATTTTGACAAGGACAATACTTATAAGTTATAACCATCAAAGTAAATGGTCTCAATGCACTAATCCAAAAAAAAAAACAACAACAGATTGATGGAATGGATCAAGAAACATCCAACAATATGCTGCATAGAAGAAACATATTTAACTCCTAAAAAAAAGAGCATAGGCTGAAAGCCAAAGGTTGGAAAACAATACTTTATGCAACAAGAACCCAGAAAAAAGCAGAAGTAATTATTTTATTTGCAGACAAACTGGATTTCAAACCAAGACCAATCAGAAGAGACAAAAAATGTCACTACATACTCATAAAGAGGACAATCTAAGAGAAGATAACAATCATAAATATATATCCACCAAACACTGTTACACCCAACTATATAAAACAAACACTAATGGACATGAAAAATCAGATAAACACTAATACAATTGTAATGGGGAAACTCAATATTCCACTCTCACAAATAGGTAAGTGGATAAAAAATATAAAAATGTCAGAGGTGAGACAAACCATTCAATAAATTGACTTAGTAGATATCTACAGTAGATATCTGTTGTTCCACCCCAAAACTACATAACACATACGAGCACACAGAACTTTCTCCAAAATAAACTACAAACTAGCTCATATAACATGCTTACATAAATGTAAAGGAATTGAAATACCATGCATATTATTAGATCATAGTGCAATACAATTAGAAATAAATGGCAAAGCAAACCACAAAAATTGTATAAACATATGGAAAATAAATAACCTCTTGAACAACCAATGGGTCACAGATGAAATTAAAGAAGAAATCAGAGTTTGTACAATTAAGTGATAATGCCAATATATCATATTGGAACTTATGGGACACAATGAAAATAGTGCTGCAAGGGAAATTTATAGAGGTGAATTCCCACATCAGATAAACAGCAAGCTCAAATAGATAACCTAATCTTAAACTTCAAGTTTCTAAAAAAAAGAAAAGCATGTTAAAGCCAAAGTGCATTTGAGGGAGGAAATTATAAAAGTCAGAGCAGAAAATCATGGAATTGAGACAAAGAAAACAATACAAAGAATCAATTAAGAGTTGGTTCTTTGAAAGATTAAATAAAATAGACAAACACTTAGCTAACCTTCTCAAAAGAAGGAAAGACCCAAATACATGTGATTAGGATTGAAAAGAGTGAAATCACATTGGATCCTGAAGAAATCCACATCATTAATACCACTTAAAGAACTTGTGCTCTAATAAGATAGAAAATTCAGAAAAAGTGAAAAAAAATTCTAGGCATTATGAATTACCAAAGCTGAATCAAGAAGATACAAAAATTCTAAATAATTTAATATCACTTGATGAAATTGAAGAATTAATTTTTTAAAACTACAAACTAATTAAAACTCAGATCCTGATGGATACACTGATAAATTCCACAAAAATTTTAGGGAAAATGTAATGCCACTATTCCTCAAACTCTTTAATGAAATTGAAAATGAAGCAATACTCCAAAAGTCATTCTTGGATGCAAGCATTACCCCGATACCAAAACCAGAGAAAGGTCCAAGGAAAATAGAGAACTACAGACCAATCTCCTTAATGAGCATAGATGTGAAGGCCTCATTAAGATACTGGCAAACAAACAGAATGCAGCAAATAACCAAATTGATTATACACCATGACCAAGTGGTATTAATCTCAGGGATGCAGGGATGGTTCAACATACACAAATCAATAAATGTAACACACCACATAAACAGAATCAAGGACAAAACCACACGATCATCTCAATAGATGCAGAAAAAGCATTTGACAAAGTCTAACACCCACTTGTGATTAAACCCCCATCAGGAAACTGGAATAGAAGGTCTTTATCTCAGTGTGATAAAAGCCATCTATAACAAAATAATAGCCAACATCATACTAAATGTTCAGAAACTGAAAGCTTTCACTCTAAAATCAGGAACAAGACAAGGATATCCACTATCACTCCTAGTAAATATAGTTCTGGAAACATTAGCCAGAGCAACTAGACAAGAAAAAGAAAATAAGGATAGAAAAGGAAGAAATTAGGTTATTAGTATTTGTGGATGACATGATACTGTACATAGACGACCCCAAAAGCTCCACCAAAAGATTTGTAGGTTTAATAACGAGGTAGCATAGCTGGATAGAAAGTCAACACTCAAAAACAAAAATAGCATTCCTGTTCACAAATAAACACTGTGAAAAAAATTAGGAAAACCACACCTTTCACAATAGCATTCAAAAACATTAAATACTTAGGAATCAATCTAACAAAGGAAGTAAAAGACCTTTACATTGAACATTACAATGCTCTGAAAAAGGAGATAACAGAAAGATATCCCTACTTCTTGGATAGGCAGAACCAATATAGTGAAAATGGCCATACTTCCAAAATTGTTACACAAATTTAATACAACTCCAATCAAAATTCTAATAGCACACCTCACAGAATTAGAGAAAACAATCCTAAAATTTATTTGGAACCAGAAGAGACCTGGAATAGCAAAAGCAATTCTGGGCAACAAAGGCATGTCAGGGGTATAATCCCAGCAATGGGGAGGCTGAGGCAGGAGGATCACAGTGTGTTCCAGGCCAAGCTGAGCTACATAGTGAGTTAAGAGCCAACCTGAACTAGAAAGCAAGATCCTGTGTGTAAAACAAAAACAAAAACAAAAACATACCTGAAGATCAATGGAAAAGAACAGAAGACGCAGAAGCAACTCTAAACTCAGTGATCTTATCTTTGACAAAGGAGCCAAACACCTTCACTGGAAGAAATCCTCTTTAATAAAAGGTGCTAGAAAAACTGGCTTTCCACATGCTGAAGATTAAACCTAGACCAATATCTCTCACCATGCACAAAGCCAAAATCAAAATAGATCCAAGGTCTAAATATTAAAACAAATACTAAATCTGCTAGAAGACAGAATAAGTATATCTCTTGAAAACATAGGTGTACACAGAGACTTTACAAACGAAACCCCAATCACACAGGAAAATTTACAAAGAATCAATAACTGGGATCTCATCTTACAGCTTTTGCACAGCAAAAGAAACCAACAGAGTGAAGAGAAAAACTACAGCGTGAAAAAAATTTTGCCAGCTGTTCCTCAGACAAAGGCCTAACATCTAAAATATAAAGAAGAGGAGAAGGAAGAGGTGGAAGAGGAGGAGGAGAAGGAAACCCAAATTTAAAGACCCAATCCAAAAATGGGCACCTGAAATGAACAGACACTTCTCAGATGAAGTAGAAATGGCAAATAAGTATATGAACAATTTTTTTTAACATCACTGGTCCTTTGAGAGATGCAAATTAAAAAAACACCGAGATTCCATCTCACACTTGCTATTATCAAGAAATCAACCAATAATATGCTGGTGGACTGTGGCCAAAAAGAATCCTTCCTTACTGTTGGTGGGAGTGTAGACTGGTGCATCTACTGTGGAGATCAGTGTGGAGATTTTTCAAAGAACTAAAACTAGACGTTCCATTTGACCCAGTCCCCCCCACCCCTTTTTGTACTGGGGATCGAACTCGGGTCCTTGCACTTGCAAGGCAGGTGGCAGAACCGCTGAGCTAGGTCCCCAGCCTTCTTCCCCATCTTGGTGTCTTCCCAAAATAATTAAAAGCATTATACCACAGCGATATATACCCACCCATGTTTACAGTGGCACAGTTTGTAATAGCTAAGTATTAGAAATGGCCCAAGTGTCCATCAAATAATGAATAAAGTAGAATAAAATAAAATTAAATTAATTTTAAAAGATAGAAAAATCTCCTATTTGTCACCTGTCCATCAATTCTTTGAATTCAAAATTCTAAAATAGACATACACTAGGAAGAAAATTTACAGTCATATTTGAGGCAACAAATTTATTTTCTTAGCACAAAAATAGTTCTCATCCCCAGTAGCAGAAATACTTGAAATCTTTTATGTGGGTTTTAGTTGTTTCTCCTTAATAAAAATAAATTTTAGGGCCAGGGATTTAGCTCAGTGGTTTCACCACTTGCCTTGCAAGCACAAGGTTCCAAGTTAAAGCCCCAGTACCAATAGAAAAAGAAAAAGAAATTTTATCTGGGCAATTTAATGTCTTAGCAAGACTGTGACTCACAATAAAATAAAAAAAAATAGCTCAGTGCAAACACCTGGGTTCAACCCCCAGTGATTTAAATAAAAATTACACCCATAGATCCATCTATAAACACATTAGTTTCTATATAATTCTTTTGCTACTATTTATATACCTTAAGATATCATATTACACTCCTTCTGGCTCATAGAAAAAAAACTAATTAAAAAAAAAACACATAATGGCTGGGGATTTAGCTCAGTGGTTCTACCACCTGTCTTGCAATTGCAAGGTCCCAAATTCAATCCCCTGTACCCCCCAACAAAAAAACCCCACTTAGTTGGAGAAAGAAACCCATTTTGTTTTTACAAAATAATCCTTGGATAAATGGAAGACAGACAGGGAGAGATACATGTTCTATGGGAATAATCTTTTCTTGTCAGTGTAGAGCACAGCTGAGATGAGGTCGTTAGTGCTTTAGGTTAGTTTCTAAGTTAACCTGTAATATTACATGAGATATGGGCATCCATTCAACAGCCTAAAAATAATATTTTGAGAAGCATTTGTTTTAATTGTTTTTGTCTTTAGGTCTCAAATCTTCACATAAAGTAGCAGTTGTACTGGGTATGGTGGCACATGCCTGCAATCCTAGCACTGTCTGGGAGGCTGAGGCAGGAGGATCACAAGTTCAAGCCCAGCCTAGGCAACTAGTGGGACCGTGTGTGTGTTTTTTTGTTTTTTGTTTGTTTGTTTGTTTTAAGGGTTTCGGATGTAGCTCAGGGCAAAGGCCCTGGGTTCAATCCCCACCCGTAGTTGTTCATTTCCTCATATGCCCACTTTCTCTCCTGAAGTTCTGACAGGCAAGGATCCACTGATTTTACTAAATTTATGACTTGAAGTGTACTTAATATATGGAACAGGATCCCACACGGAGGAATAATGAACAATCCACAAAGATAAATCACAAATGTGATTGAAACTTAGACAAAAAAATATAACATAACATTGGTTTTTCCCTCGTACTGCAAAAAGAAAAGACCCAATCACTTGTTATTTTTTAAAAAATCAGTAGAGGGCTAGAAATGTAGCTCTGTGGCACAGTACCTGCCTAACAAGCACAAGGTTCTGAGTTTGATCCTTGGTACAAAAAAAAAAAAAAAAAAAAAAAAAGAAGAAGAAGAAGAAGAAGATTCAGTGATTCCTATTTGTTTTTGTTTTTGTTTTGAGACAGGGTCTCACTATGTGGTTCAGGCTGTCCTCAAATTCACAGTAATCCTCCCACATCAGCCTCCTGAGTGCTGGGATTACAGGCATGCACCACCACACTGATGAGTGATTTCTGAACCACCCACAATTTCTAAATGTCAAATAACTGTTTTAAGATTTCTTTAATGAGATAGAAATATTCTCTTTTACCTTTCTAAAATAGCTAGTTTAATTTTTTTGTTGTTGTATCAGGGATGGAACTCTGATCCTTGCACTTGCGAGGCAGACGGTGGAGCCACTGAGCTAAATCCCCAGCCCTAGATGGTTTAATTTAGAAGTAATGAGGAAACAACTTGGTTTTCTATCTTGAAAAATTAATCTGATTTTTTAATGGGAAAATAGGAATTTCTCACTGAAATTTACTTATTTTTTGTGATGCTAGCATAGGAACAAGGGTCTCCAGGACACTATGCACGTGCTCTCCCTCCACCACTGAACGCTTCCAATCCTCCAAGTGAAGTGTACAGTAGAAGATACCAGTTGGTACAAAAAGCTTTTCTGTCTGATTGGGTACTTCCAAATAATTAACACAGGGCTGGGGATTTAGCTCAGTGTTTCAACGCCTGCCTCACAAGCACAAGGACCTGAATTCAATCCCCAGTACCAAAATAAATAAATAAATAAAATAATTAACACATTAATTTTTTAGACACAACCCTAGAAAATGGTAACATATAGAAGTCTTTAAAATGTTTACATTGACCTGGAGATTTAGCTCAGTGGCACTATGCCTGTCTCACAAGCACAAGGTCCTGAGTTTGATCCCTGGTACCAAAACATAAAAAATAAATAAAATAAAATAAATTTAAATGTTCACATAGCAGGAAAGTCATATTCAAACAGCTGATGTTTTCCCCTCTCCATTTAACATATTTTAAATATAATATTTGCATAAAGGTAAAATTGAGCAGGCTTAAAATTTCAGATCATGAACCCATCCCTATCTATGTGGGTTTATACTTAAACAGGTACCAAAACATAAAAAATAAATAAAATAAAATAAATTTAAATGTTCACATAGCAGGAAAGTCATATTCAAACAGCTGATGTTTTCCCCTCTCCATTTAACATATTTTAAATATAATATTTGCATAAAGGTAAAATTGAGCAGGCTTAAAATTTCAGATCATGAACCCATCCCTATCTATGTGGGTTTATACTTAAACATAGAGTAGACCTTTTTTTTTTTTTTTTGTACTGGGAATCAAACTGAGGACCTTGACATTGCCAGACAGGCATGGCGCCATTGAGCTACATGCCCAGATCTTAGAATATAAACTTTTTAACATCTTGTGGCAGGGACTTTGGGTCTCAGCTGCAATTCTGGAACACAAAAGGAAAGAAAACCTGCAAGAAACATCACATTCTGTTTTATTTTTCAAAATACAGAAATTAAATATGTAAAGAATAAAATTCACAAGAGACATGAAATCAACATTCTCACAAGAGTATGGATCAGAACAACCTTTCCAGGAAAACAATTTAGAAATACGTAACCAGATACCTAAACCTAAATGCTGGACACTGGCACATGCCTGTAATCCCAGCACTCTGAGAGGCTGAGACAGGAGGATTGCAAGTTTCAGCCCAGTCTGGGCAATTGTGAAACTTAGTGAGACTGTATCTCAAAATAAAAATGGGCCAGGATGTAGTTCAGTGAAAGCCTTGACTTTAATCACTAGTGTCATCACCACACACACAAAAAAAAATTCTTATGGATATAGAGATGCAGAAAAGGTTTGGGTGCAAAGATGTGGATTAGGACATATTTGTTAAGAAATATTTCTATTTTCAATTATTTAAAATAGAAAATAATCTACATTTCTAATAACAAATGAACAATTCAGAAAATTGTGCAAGATTACCAAATAAAATATGACATAGCCATTTAAAGCCGTAGTTTTATGAGTTTAGATGCCTCTTTATTGTATTTTTAAAGAATTCTAAGCTTTTTCTGGTGAATTTTAAAATCGTATTTCTGTGCTGCTGGGATCAAACTAGGTCCTTGCACATGCTAAACACATGCAGTACCACTGAGCTATGTTCCCAACCCCTTTAGTGAATATTTTAATTGTTAATTTCTATATAAGCCCAATATAAGCAGCAAGTGAGAAGGCTTTCATGGGAGTAGTTGATGGAAACACATGTGCAGGTGAACCTGACCATAAATCATCATGAAATTCTGAGATCAGCTGAAAAGGTGTAGAAACACTCCAGGGAGCATCAGCCAACTGTGAATACTTGCTCCAGCTGACAGTGCAACAGCCGTGATTCTCAATCTCTCTGACCTCGGGGTGCCCTTATATTTGTTACTGAGGACCTGAGAAAGCTTTCAGTGTGTGGGCAAAGACTGGGATAGTCACTCCTTTGTATCCATGGGTTCTCCACCTTGAAGTTAACCCCAGGAATAAATTAATTAGGAAAAAAATTGTGTCTGGATTCAGGGATGCTGGCACACACCAGTAATCTAGCACTCTGAGGGGCTGAGCTAGGAGGATTGTGTTTGAGCCCAGCCTGGGCAATTTAGCAACTTAGTGAGACTTAGTCTCCAAATTAAAAATAATAAAATGACTGGAAATGTAGCTCAATACAGAGGCCCTAGGTCCAATCCCCAGAACAGTAAGTCCTTGATTTATAAACAAGTTCTATTCTGGAAGAACATTCATGTAGAGAATCACTTCTGATTGATTCAAAGCCCAGGGCACCTGAGGACCCTTAAGGACATGACTCCACCATCTAGCACATGCACACAACAGGACACAGTTATGTAAGCATGACTTAGCATAGACTACCACACATGCATTACACGGTTGTGGGAAGCCAGCCATGGCCCATTGGCTTTTTGAAAGATAACATTTGTTCCTCTTTAAGGACTGCACATGTTAAACTTGTTTCTGACCCTGCACGAGAGAAACTCGGATAGCCAAAGATCTGTAGGAGTCAGGTACTTCCTGTTAAAGATCTGACGTTCGCTGTAGGAGTCAGGTGTTTCCTGTTGATGTGCCTTTAAAAGGCTGATGCTTGTTTGCAATAAACGTCGCCTTGATCAGACTCTTGTCTTGGCGTCCTTCCTTTCTCTCTGCCCCATCTCCACCCTGCTGCTCTTTCAGGTTTGAGACACTGCTGGACAGTGCTCTGCGTCGCCGGTTCCCGACACACGGTTATCTAAGGACATAATGATGTAAGGCCGTGCGGCCAGCTATATAAGGACCAAAGAATAAAGACTTTTGCTCTTGGTGTTGTTGCTGATGTCGGCTCCACACACTTTCTTTACCCTGGGAACCTCACCCATGAAAATACCCCTTCAGCATATCGACCCTGAAAATTCATAAATCAGATTCATTCATAATCCAACAAAATGAGTCTTATACAGTACACCTGTGAAAGTTCACAACTTGAATCTTCATAAGTCATTTACTGTACTGAACAAAAAAGCATCTGTACTGAACTTGCACAGACTTTTCTCCTGTTGTTATTTCTTCAAGAGAAAGCATAACACCTATTTACTGACGTTTGCATTGTTTTAGGCATGATGAGTCATCTAGGGATGATTTAAAATATATGATGTGATCTATGCAAATCCATCAGATGATCTGTGGGAAGCACTAGATCCACCACACATACCAAGGAACAAATATATTTATAAATATCATATTAGAAAGCAAAACTGAGAAATTTGGAGTGTTAATTTAAAAAATACAAATAATGTATTTGATGCAAAATAACTATCCTTTCCAAAACAAAAGCTAGTGGATGAATGGCTTTCTTTCTTTTTAAATTCATTACATAAATCTCTTGAATATTTGGTTTGGTGGTAGACAATTAAATTCTTATTTTTTTGCCTTTATATTCAATCTGTTGTAACCATCCTTCCTTTTTCCCCCTGGTACTAAGGATCGAACTTAGGTCCTTCACACTGAATTACATCCCCGTCCTATCATCATCATCATCATCATCATCATCATCATCATCATCGACAGGGTCTTGCAGGCCAGGCGTGGTGGTGCATACCTGTAATCCCAGCACTCGGGAGGCTGAGGCAGGAGGATCGCTATGAGATTGAGACCAGCCTGGACTACATAGTGAGTTCCAGGTCAGTCTCAACTATACAAAAAAAAAAAAAAAAAAAAAAAAGACAGGGTCTTGCTTAGTCACTAAAGTGACAAAGCTGGACTTGAACTTTTGATCTTCCTGCCTTGGCCTACCAGAATGCTGGGATTACAGGCTGTGACATATTTTTGGTGGATGTTTAGTCTTCTGTAGGTATGTACCCGTGTGGGAAATGGAAGAGGATGTATCCCTCTCAAATCTTCAGACCACACTGTGGGGCCTGTGCTGTAGTCTAAGTTTCCATTTTTGCAATCATATTAACAATGCTATAGCAGAAATTAGTACATTACCTCTTAACAGAGACTAGAGAAAAATTTGTTTTGAAACCATGCAACTCATTTGAACATTTTTATGGCCCGTACAACTCTGGCCACCAGGTGGCACCTGCTCCCAGTCTTTTCTACAAGAATCCAATTCAGGATGCCTCATTTCCTTAGTGAAGAGCTAGCTGTCCAAGGCATGAGGACTAAATTTCTCATTTGTTCAGCCCAAAAAAAGAGTTGCTTGAGGAAGGAATAAGGAGAAGATTACATTGATGAAAGGGAAGTCTTAAAAGAAACAACTATGATTTAATGTGAGAGTTTGCTTTTTAAAATTTCAAAATGGTGGTTCTGAATACATTTTTTGGTGCTACGTTCTCTCACCTGTAAGGTAGCTTTTTCCTTCTCTCATTTGTAATGGAGTATCACTATCTCCACTAAAGTGAGACATTATAATTATTCCAGAAACTACCTGGACTCAGAACAGAGGTAGTGGGAGGAACTACACTCTGCCAGAGGCCTGGCCTCGCTCGTTCTCACTTGGATGCTGGAAGGTGACCTAGTCTAACCCTTAGTGATCCATCCAGGCTAAAATAGTAAGGGCTATTAATATGGGGGAAGGAGGAATAAAAAGAAGTAAGATGTGTTATGTACATATAAAACTCCTCACAAAGAATGTAATCATCATATACATTAAAAAAAAAAGAAACAAGGACAATGGTATAAGTGTGTTTGAATCAAGGGGAAGTATTTTGAGGGGGGTGAATGGCAGCATGTCTTTTACTGTAATAGTGTTTTAAATTAAAGATAAATTTTTAAAGGGCCAGGGATTTAGCTCAGTGGCATAGCGCCTGCCTTGCAGGCACAAAGTCCTGAGTTCAATTCCTGGTACACCCCAAAAAATAAATAGATAAAATAAATTTTAAAAAGCCAGAATGGTGGCACATGCCTGTAACTCCAGCACTTGGGAGGCTGAGGCAGGAGGATTGCCTCTAGTCTGAGTACAACCTGGGCTACATACCAAGTTCAAGGCCAGTCTGAACTACATAGTGAGACCCTGTCTAAAAAAACCCCACATAGATAAATAAATAAATAGAAAACTAAGGTCCAAGATCTCTTATGTACATAGATGCCAAAATCTTCAACAAAATATTAGCAAATTGGATCCAGTGATATATAGAGTTACATAACATAATCAAGTAGTATTTCATCCCAGATATGCAAAGCTGGTTTGACATTTGAAACTTAATTTATCACTATAAGAAGTTAAAGAAAAATCACATGATCATATCATTAGATACAGACAGACTATTTGACAAAAATTGAATAACTATTCATGATAAAAACTCAGTAAACTAGTGATAGAGGTGGAATTTGACAAGAAAAAGAAATTAAAGTTAAATAGATTGAGAAGAAAGAAGTAAAACTGCCTTTGCAGATGAGTCAACTGTCTATGTAGAAACTCTGAAAGAGTAAATAAAACCCTGCTGGATATAATAATCATTTATAGCAAGGTAATACATTACAAGGTCAATGAAGAAAAGTCAGTCATTTTCCTATATATAACAATGAAATAGTGGAATTTAAAAATTTAAATTTTATTATTTACATTAGCATGGTAATACAAAATGAAATCCTTCAGGATAAATGTAACAAAATACACAAAATTGATATGATAAAAACTATAAAACTGATAAAAATATTGAAGAATGGAATAAGTGGAGAGCTATCCCATGTTCACAAAGAGGAAGGCTCAATATTACCAAGAAGTTAGTACTTCCCAACCTGATGTATAAATTTAATACAATTCCAATTGTGGATACTGACAAATCAATTCTAAAATTTCTATAGAATGATAAAAGACCCTGGAAAAACAACTCAATATTGAAGAACAAAATTGGAGCACTGACAGTACAAGACTTGAAGATTCACTATGAAGCCACAGTAATCAAGAGAGTATACTAGAGTCAACAGAATACACAAAAGCATCCCAGGAATAGGATAGAGAGTCCAAGCCACGTGTATAGTCCCAGCCTTTGGCACAGCTGAGGCAAGAGGATCAGGAGTTCAGTTTTAAGACAGCCTGGGCAACATAGTGAAACCCTGTTTCTAAGAGAAAACAACAAACAAATAGATAGAGAGCCGTATTAGTTACTTTTATCTTACCCGGGCAAGATACCCAAGACCTGTAACTTAAAGGCGGAGAGGTTCTTTTTTGGCTCATGGTTTCAGAGGATTTAGTACACACATGGCCAGCTGGCCCAAGGAAAAAATGGCATGGTGAAAGGACATAGCGGAGAAAAGCAGGTCAATCCATTCCAACCAGGAAGAAGAGAGAGAAAGAAGGGTGGGGTGGGGACAAGAATATACTCTTCTAATTATGCTTTCAGCGACCCATTTTCAGCCAGGCCCTACTTCCTAACAGCACATTCAGTTATGGACTCATTGATAAATGCATCCACTAATCAGCACAGAGCCCACATGATACAATCACCTTCCAAAAGCCCCACCTCAGAACCCAAGAAACTTTTGGAGGACATTTTAAATAGACAATATAACAAAAGCCCAGAAATAGACTCATAAATATGGCCAATTGATCTCCCCTCCCCCCAGTAATGGGGATTGAACTCAGGACCTTGCACTTGGCAAGGCAGGCACAGTGCCACTGAGCTACATCCCAGCCCCGTTTTTTGTTTGTTTGTTTGTTTTTTGAAACAGGATCTTGCTATATATTTCCAGCTGGCCTTGAACTCACTGTATATAGCCCAAGCTGGCCTTGAAATTGCAGCAACCCTCCTGTCTCAGCCTCCCCAGTTCTGGGATTACAGGTGCACACCACTACAGCTGGCACAAAGATAGCTTTTTTAATAAATGGTGCTGAACAAGTGGAAACTCACACATTAAAAAATAAATAAACCTAGACACAGACATTATGCCCTTCACCAAAATTAACTCAAAATATATTATAGACTACATGTAAAATGCAAGACTATAAAGATAGAAGATAACATAGGAAAAAATCTAAATGACCTTAGGTAAAGCAATGATTTTTAGATTCACTGTTAAAGGCACAATCCATGAAAGGGATACTTGATAAGTTGTGTTAGGAAGAAAGAAAAAAGAATTGAGCCCCTTAGTAGATGACAGGCTTTATTAGGATCAAAACCTGAGAGGGACTACTGGCCGGCAAACATCAGAGCAGTACCTCTCTTACAGACTCTTACGTTATGGATTTTTATGGGCTTGTTGGGGGAAATTGCTGATCTCTGGAGATGGAGTTGTATCTTTGAAATCTTTCCTGTGACTGCTAGGGCCTATGATTTTGGCAAGGCTTGATTGAGCTAGTCCATGTGGCTTCTCTGATTCCTTCATTCCCAGCTTACAGGGGGTCCATAATTTTGAGACTTTACCTGGTCAAGATGGAAGCTCTTTGACTCTCTTAAATTGGATTTCAATGAAATTTAAAACCTCTGCCAAGCAAAACAATGATAAGAGCTAGGCATGATGGCACACACCTGTAATCCCAGCACTTTGGAGGATGAGGCAGGAGGATTGCCATGAGTTCAAGGTCATCCTGGGCTACATAGTGAGTTCAGGGCCAGCCTGAAGAACAAAGGGAGACTGCCTCAAAAAAACAAAAAACAAAGAAAGAAACATACAAAAAAATCAGTGGCAAGTGGATGAGAAGACAAACCACAGAATGGGAGAAAATATTTGCAAAAGGCACATATGATAAAGGGCTGTTATTCACAATATACAAAGAACACTTAAAAGTCAACAATAATAAAATGAACAACCTCATATAAAAATAAAGTACCTGAAGAGTCACTGAAACAGAGATGTACAAACTGATCAAGTAAGCATATAAAAAGATGTCCAACATCATATATTGTTAGGAAGTTAAAGTGAGAATGATCTAAAACATTGACAATATTACAATGACTCCCCAACTTATAAATTAACTCTGCTCCAGGAGAACGTTGGTAAGTTGAATTCATTCATAAGTCTGACAGAGAATCTTACACACTTTTGACACAAATATACAATATAAAACATAAAAAACACACAAATATTGTAAATAAAGTATTCTTACTTTTACAGTTACCTTAAAATGGTGGTAGATTACAGTATAACTGTAAGCAAACTATTTTTACTTTTTTACTTACCTTAAAATGGTAGATATGTGAGCTACTTCTGTGATTTATTAACATCTATGAATATTCACAATGTGAGGTCCACTCATATCTGTGAAAGTTGAATGTTTGTAAGTCGGGGACTTACTGTGTATGTTTGAAGAAATGTGGGGCAATGAGAACTCTCATACACTGCTGGTGAGGATGCAAAATGGTTCCGTCAGGCTGGCAGTTTCTTATGAAACTAAAGATTCTCTTACCATATAATTTAGTAACTGTGCTCCTTGATACTTCCCCAGAGGTATTTATAATTTATGTCAACATAAAACTTGTAAATAGATATTCATAGCTTTATGTATAATTGCCAAAACGTGGAGGCAAACCAGATGTCCTTTGGTAGACGAATGGTCAAATAAACTGTGGGACACACAGGCAAGGCAATATTATTAGGCTATAAAAAGAAATGAGCAATCAAGTTAAGGAAATCCACAAAGAAAACTCAAATATAATTACTAAATGAAAAAGAAAACCTGAATAGGATGCATGCATATGTATTTTTTTCAGTAGTTGCCAGAGGTTGGGAGGGATGGGTTGGGATACTTAGAACAGTGAAATTATTATGTATGGTACTATTATGGTAGATTAATTAATACATTTGTACAACACCAAGGATGAACCCTAATGTCAACTATGGACTTTCAGTGATGATGTATCAGTCTAGGTCTTTTGATCCTAACAAATGTACCATTCTGGTCACGGAATCTTGTCAGTGAAGGTTATGGATAGGGAGGTTGTGCATGTGTAGAGTCAGGAAATCTATGGAAATCTTTTTAGTTTATGCTCATCTTTGCTGAGAACTTCCCAAAGATCATAAATACTCTGGTAGTGAAAGAGACTGAGTAATGGGGTGCCATTTTTCAGGAAGATATCAAGCACTGAGAGTCCTAACAAGAAAATGAGAACACAGCTAATGGAGAAGCCCAGGCAGGGGATGACTCAAGCTAGAGAGCAGAAGCTTTGTGTTATGAGTGCAGCCTGCAGCCTGGGGCCCATAGAAGGCCTGCACTGCAGTGTAAAGCCACTAGCAGGAAAGTATAGCCAAATACAGAATTACCCAAGTGAAAAATACACAGGTAAACCCACAAACACCAAGCAGAACTTCTAGGTGGCTGCTTATGGTGTCATCTCTAAACGAGAATGGATGGCAAAGGATCTATGTAGAGACTAATAAAAGTGAGAGTCCAGAAATAAATCTTTAAATCTGTGGTCAATTTAATTTTTGTTTTATGGTTTTGGGGTTCAAACCCCAGAACTTCACACATGCTCTGTAAGTGCCCTACCACTGAGCTACCCCAAGTCTGGTAAATTGATTTTTTTTATAAAGGTGTCAAGGCAATTCGATGGAAAAATAATAGTCTTTTCAACAAAAGGTTCTGGAACAGCTTAGTATCCACATACAAATGAATGAAATTGAATCCTTTCTTCTTACCTCATCCACAAATAAATTTAAAATAAATTATAGGCCTAATGTGAAGGTTAAATTATGAAATATCTAGAAGGAAATATAGAAGTAAGTTTTCATGACTTTGAGTTAAATAAGACCTTCATGTAAGACAAAAAGGATAAGTGACTACAGAAAATAAATTGTGCTTCATCAAAATTAATTTCTGTGAGCCCGGTGTGGTGGTACACACCTATAATCCCAGCACTCAGGAGGCTGAGGCAGGAGGATAGCTGTGAGTCCAAGACTAGCCTGGGCTATGTAATGAGTTCAAGATCAGTCTCAACTACATAGTGAGACCCTGTCTCAAAAAAAAAAAATAACTTTTGTGCTTCAAAGGATACCATTAGGAGACTGAAAACAACATATTCCAGGTACGACAAACATTTGGAAACCATATTTCTGATTATGCACTTGTATCTAGAATAAAGATTTCTCAACTTAATACTAAAAAACAAATAATCTAATTAAACATAGGTGAAGAGAAGAGATATTTTTTCATAGAAGATATGAAAATAGCCTATCAGCACATAAAAAGAGGCTTATTATCAATGATAAGGCCATTTTTAGGAAAGTTCAAGTTAAAAGCACAATGGGATACCACTACACAACCACTAGGATAGCTATAACAAAACCAACAGATAACAATGGTCATTCCAAGCAGTGATAGCAAACCTTTTAGAGCCAAGTATCCAGACTACCACCCAAAGCCCTCTTATTTATTGCAAAGTGCCAACACTGCAATTAAACCCGAATACTGAGATTTTAGTTGAGAATAAACAACTCATAGTCTGGTATGGTGATGCAAGCCTGCAATCCCAGCACTTGGGAGGTTGAGACAGGAGGATTGCTTTAGTTTGAGGCCAGCCATGGCTGCATAGTGAGTTTAAGGCCAGCCTGAATTACATAGCAAGACCCTGTCTCAAAAAGCCAAGAAAAATAACAAACAAACAAACAAACAAAAAAACCCTCATACATTAACATCTTTTACCTTAAAAGAAAGACAAATATCACACATGCCATAGGTTCACCACCACTGGTCCAGAGTGGGAAATTGGAGCCCTTATTCATTGCTGGTAGAAAGGTAAACTGGTACAGTTGCTTTGGAAAACTGTGGAGCAGGTTGTGCCCTGCTGTGAGTTGCTCCATGTTGTATAGAGCAGTAGCTTGCAGGCTAATCTTTGCTCAGAGTGACTCTATTTTATAAAACAGTGGTTTGTTCCCTTTTGAGTACAAATACTGAGGCAGGATGAGTTAGTAACTCATCTGTGAAACAGATATCCACCAGTTGTCAGACACAGCAAACTTACAGAAAAGAACAACCCCCAGTTACCCAGCACTGTCATAAGGCATAAATTGGCAAATTAATCACACTAACAAAAAACTATGACCTATAAACTTATCAAATCAGGGGCACATCAGAGAAAATCAAGCCTGTAAGCTTATTAGACACACCAGATTTATGAATGATGAAATTCCTTCCCAGGATCATAAAAAAAGGAGAAGCACCTCACCTTGAGGCATAGGAGTGACACACACCAGTAAGACCTTTCATCAGACCACCTGGAGAATGCATCACAGTGATACCAAATGTGGACCCAACAGATAGATTCCAGGATCTTATGTATGACAAGTGAAGAATTGCAAATATTCATGCAATGGTAAAAGAAAAAGTAGCTACATTTATTGAAGATAATGGGAAGATATATCAAGGCAGATCCATGCCAAAAGAAACAAAAATGTGGCACAAACAGAAAAGTGATGCTGAGGTGACAGGAAAATAAAAAGCACACAGATAAATCAGGCTTTTAGATTTTAAATGATATGCACCCTAGCCTGGGTGCCTCTCATTAGGTCTCTAGGTAAGATCAATGGGAATGATTGACAGGGTGCTGAGTCATTTCAGGAGCTTCCAGCATGTGTACCTGTCCCAGAGTTCACTCTGATTAAATTACATACATGAGATGCAGTCCATATTTATGAACCTTTAATGAGTTCTGAGTGGGGAAATAGTTACTGAAGGTCAGGCCATCAGATCTATCATGTATGTGCTCTGGCCTGAAGACTTAGAGACTTTCTGGGTCCTTGTTAGGTTATTTTTTTACTTCTTTCAAAACAATAGAAGGTGAATTGGCCTTGAGAAGTTGCCAAAATCCAAGTGAGTAGGGGGAAGTTTTCTCCCAGCCCAATTGTGTTACCTACACTATTCCCCTCTGAGAGACCAGGTCCTAGAAAATCATTAAGGTTTGCTGAGGAAGGTCCACCTTTGTCTTTGTTACTTTTCTCATTGTTTGGACAAAACACCCAACATTCACAGGTTAAAGGAGAAAAGGTTCATTTTAGCTCTGTTTGTAAAGGTTTCAGTCCATAACTGGCTGTCTTTAAGGTGGGGTGGCATGGCAGAGGGGCATCAGAGAGAAGAAACAGTTTATGGTGTGGCAGGCAGAAGGCAGGAAGCTACAAGCAGCAAGCCTGTCTTTTCCTTTTAGCCCATCTAGAATATAAGCCTTTTAGGTAGTGTCACCCACACCCAGGGTGGGCCTTCCCATTATCCACATCCACAACTATGCTAAATCAATCAGAGCACTAATCCAGTACCACACACCCTTAATCCTAGTATCATACAGCCTAGATCCAGCCAGCTGCGAAAAACCCCACTTAATAGGTGCATGAAGCTTTGGGAGGATATCTAGATATAAACCATAAAAATTTTCCATGGCAACTTTCTGCTGAATAGGAGTGCTGGCCTTATCAACTTGTCTGATCCAAGTGGTCAAGAGAGTTGTACTCCTCCTCTGAGAATTTCTGATGAGCCATAGATATGGAGGCAGGTTTTGATCTTGGACTTAGGGCATCACCAATAGTTTAATGGCTGTCAAACAAGAAGAAACAAATTTGACTAAGAAATGAAATATGTAGGATCTAAACTGTGCAGTTACAGGAAGCATTAATAAGAGCTATATTTGGATAGTAACCAAGACTCAATTCTAGATATTTGGCTAGGACATACATGACTTAGATAGTTTCTGGTGAATCTTAGAAGTATTGTCAGCCTGCTTCTGTTCTGTATCCCTTGCTATTTTAGACCAGTTGACATAGGAACTACATTTGTCTTTCAGAGGCAAACTGTTTCAGCAGTTACGAGATCTAGTCCCCTCGCATGGCCATCACTGCTAGTGAATCTATTTGATCTTGAAGGGTGGCGATATTCTGGGGAAATTTATTTAGGCTGTCTGTCAAGTTCCTAAGTAGCTATTGATGATAGAAGAAAGATGTGATGAGCATTAAGGTTTTATGTAAGCAATTATTGCTTATTATCTGTACTTAAGGCAGTGTTTTAATCATCCAGAAGAATCCCAAAAGAAACAGAAAAGAACCAAAAGAAGTTGGGACAAAGGCCTCAAGTGTAGCATGACTAGCCACACAATTTACTTAAAACAATACATTTCACTTATCTGGTTCAACAGGTTGATTGGTATTGTCTTTTTTGTGTGTGTGTGGTCATCCACTGGTTCACAGATGTATAAGATTTGTGATCCCTCTTTTTTAAGGCTTGAGGCTACCACCAACGTCTGTTCTGACCTGTCATCCTAATGCCACCATTTATGAAACTTGTCATCAGTGAATCACGCACTAGCCATCCCTGTCAGTGACTGGTCCCTCAGAACAGGGTTGCTAGCATAATTTCTGGTGATCGTTTGTTCACCTTCATGTTCTACCTGTTGGTTAGGTGTGAGGAAATGGCTGGGTTTAGAATGTGCAAGACTGAAGAGAGACATCTGAGTTGTCAAGAAGGACAGCCTGATAATTACTCATCCACAGATGTCCCTTGAGTTCTAACAAAGCCTTAATCTGGTGTTCAGTTAGAACTGAGAGCTTTTGTCTCAAGGTTATTTTAGAAGCTTGCTAGACTGAGTGCCATAGCAGCTATTGCTCACAGGCAGCTAGGCAAGCCCTGTGTCACTTCATCCAGTCATTTGGAAAAGCAAGCAACTGGTCAATTTTTTGGCTCAGAAACTGAGTAGCACTGCAGTGGCTACTCACTGTTTTCAGCCATGAACAGAGTAAGAGTTAGGTCCAGGATTCCTAATGTTGGGGGCCTGAATCAAGGCCCATTTTAAGGCCCTAAAAACCTCTTGAGCAGCTGCTGTTCATCTCAAAGGTTTGGTTTCTAGCCCTAGTGTTGTTGCATATGGGAGTTCGGCTATTATTAAAAAATGGGGTATCCATATGTAGCTGATACATACCATTTCCAAGAAAACCTTTAGCTGCTGTTTAGACTCCAGATGACCCAGATGGCAAATTGCCTCTGTTCTCCTTAAAGACAGTTGTCTTTGTCCTGCTATTAGAACATAAACCAGATATATCACATTTTTTTCAGAAATGGTTGTGTGGTAACCCCTTTTGGGCTAGAAATGAGTCTTAACAGTATTTTAATAAGATAATTCTCATGTAACTCCTAATGAAGAGGTCATCTATGTATTGAAATAAGTTTCCCTTCTTAAACTTTGAGTCTGTAAGGTCTTGAGCTAAGGCCCACACAAACAAGTGTGTCAGACCACCACGACCAAAGTCAAAGTAGGCTGTAATATGAAGCAGGCAGTTTCCCTTCATAATTGGCTATACTGTACCCAGAGCTGGACCGAAGGCTATCACAGGACCATGTCAGGCGGCACTATGGGATACTACAGCTTCTGTGCCAATAGCTGCTGCGGACGTCTAAGACTTGATCTGTGAAGCATCTAGTGAGATAATGGCAGCTGAGGACTGCAGGGCTCCAATCCACAGTCCTTCCCCAGAGGTGCCCACCCCTTAATTGCTTTCAGCAACTGACTAGTTAACCATAACTGACCCTTGGTGAGTTCTGCAAGGTTATCTGATCCTCCTTTCTGCAAGCCTTGTTTGTGTCAGCTGATAGAACCAGATGACACATGAGTCCCTCAACTCTATTCTTACCCACACCTGTATGATCACTAAACACCGACAGACCTGGTTGCTTGTGGTCCTCACCATGCGCTTGGCTTCACAAGTTCAGTGTGACCCCTCCCAGTTCCCCGCTATCTGTTTAAGTCTTGTTTCTGTCTTTTTTTTTTTTTCCTTGCCTCATATTGCCTTGCAGGAGACAGAGGCTCAATGCTGGGGACTCAAGAAACGGGGTCTATTTCTAAAGCACTGAGAGAATATAGTTCAAGTATACTGCTAATGAAGTCTCATTTTGGGATCTTCTCATTCAAAGACAAAACAATATTGGGGTCTAGGATCCACGAGGATAGAAAAGAAGGCATCAAGGACAGAGATCAAGGACAATCAAGAGAATATTTTAGTGTCCTCTGGGATCTGTGCTAAATGGGTATGTGGATTTGTTACTAATGGGTGAATAGGTACCACTGACTCATTGATAGTTCTGAAATCTTGTTCTAGGTGATACTCTTCTCATGGTTTGACTATTGGTAAAATGGGTGAATTGCACAGGGACTGGCATGGCTACAGCAACCTGTGGCCAAAAACTTATCAATAATGGATGGCAACTCCTGTATAGTTTTTCTCTTAATATTGTCTTCTGTAAGGGTGTATATTAGGATCTTTCAGCTAAAAATTACCAGAGTGGGCTTAACAGCCCTCCCCAGGGTATTGTCATACCATGCTTAGGGACCAACTCCCAGCAAAGAAATTGGGCCTCATGGAGTCAGGCTGGCTGGGTCCGTAGCAACAAAGACACAAATTTCTAGAAGTTTGAATGTCAGAGTGGCCCTAAGTAGGAAGAGTATATCTTTTTAAAATTATTGGTTTGAAGCAATCTGGTATCACCATAAAGGCAGCTTGGAAAAGCAAATCTTCCAAATGGCAATTCAGGGCAGGGTAAAAGGCTATCCAGTTAAATCCTGAAAGGCACACAACAGCTTTAGAATGAGATGAAAGCGCACCCCAGTAAGAAACTAGAACTGAATAAGTTACATACCAGTATCACAGAGGTTTGTCATCTATATCTAGGGTCACCCAAGGCTCTTGCAAGGCTCTTGAGGACATCCTTGTGTGGGGGCCATGCACGCCTCTTCAGGCACTGTCATTCACTGTCCAGGTATTTGATTACCTCATCCCTCTCTGAGAACAAAGGTAGTCTCTCCTCCAATGTCAAGCCCCCACCCATGTTCTGATAGGTTCCACAAGGGTTTCGTGGCTTTAGAGGGCACTGCTTTGTCAAGTGCCTGCCACTTTCACTTAAAGCACTTTGAATCTTTATAGCACTCTGGATTACTTCAGTTTCCTTTAGCATTGCAGGCTTTTTATGTCCATTAGGGCAAGCATGGCCTTAACTTGCCTCTTTCTTACTCAATTTTTGTTTGTCCTCTATTTCATCATGGTTTTTAAAGACTAAAGAAGCCAATTACTTATTCCAGCTTATAAGCTCTGTTGGGAGTTTCTGAAGCTTTCTTCTATTATGTAGCGCTGACTGACTAAAAACTACTGTGCTAGGATAATCTGACCTTCCCTACACTCCATGTCTAAATTAGTATATTTATGGAGTGCTTTTTCAAGCCAGAGTTGGAAAGCAGCTGGATATTTATCAGAGCCTTGACTGATAAACCATCAGCTAAAGTTTTTTGAGTCCTTGAAAAATTTATCAAGTTTCTCTTTGAATTGCTGAATATCCATACCTGCAAATGGAACTTGTTGAGAAGATATTCAAACAGTAAGATGGGATGGATGAGGTGTACCCCAAGATGGGTTCCATGGGCGGGAGGATTTGTGGAAAACCTAACAGGCCTGACTCTGGGTTGATCCCTAACCCATTAGTGGGGACCTTACAGAGCATCTCCAGATAGTTTCTGAGCTGTTCATCCCCAGCCAAGGTATGACCTGATAGGACTAACATCCTTGGTATTATGTCATTGAACCCTTATTGATCCTTTTGCTTGGTCAATTGCCAAATGGGAATTTTACAAGACATTCTCTGGGTCTATAACCTTGTCCAGCTCAAACACCCTCTGATAAAGCTGAACGCCTTAGGGGACAAAGTATCTTGCCTTGGTGGGCCACAGCCTTTTGAACCTTTAGATCTCCCCCTAAAAGCACATTTTCTGCATAAGGAATCCAGAGCTGGTGCACTCTACTGGCTGGATGCCTCAAGTCAACTTTTAAAAATAAAGTTTATTTTATTTTATCCCATTGCCCCCTTAAGGCCCCATCCCTCCCTATGTACAAAAGCTTTGTTTTCATTTTTTCTATTTTCACTTTTTTTCTTGTTCCTTTCTTTTTATCTCCCTCCTCCCTTGTTTCCCTTCCCATTTGAACACTTTCTTCTCATTTTCCAACATCCATTATAGATTTCAGTCCTTATTTCCACTTTTGGTTACTCACACTGGGTAAACAATATGATACTCAAACACGTGTGTCTAATTTACTTCACTTAAGAGTATGGTCTCAAGGTCCAACTATTTAGCTATAAATGTCTGAAGCTAACCTTCTTTATGTCAGATTAGTACTCCATTATATAAAAAACCCACATCTTCTTTATTCATTCATCGGTTGATGTGCATTGGCTTTTTCCATGATTTAGCTATTACAAACTATGCTTCTACAACATGGATGTGCATATATCGCTGTGGTATGATGCTTTTAATTCTTTCAGGAAGAAGAAGTATATGGGGTCAAATGGAACCTTTAGTTTTAGTTTTTTGAGAAATAGCCACAGTGGTTGCACCAGTTTACACTCCCACCACCAGCAGAGAATTCCTTTTTCCCCACAGCCTCTCTAGCATTTGTTTTTGGTTGATTTCTTGATAGCAGCCATTCTTTCTAGAGTGAGATGGAATCTCACTCTTAAAAATTGTTTTAATTTGAATTTCACAAATGACCAATGATGTTGAACATTTTTTCATATATTTATTTGCCATTTCTAATTCTTCATCTGAGAAATGTCTTTTCATTTCAGATGCCCATTTTTGCATTTGGTCTTTAAATTTGGGGGTTCTGATTTTTTTATTTCTTTATATAGTCTAGATAATAGTCCTTTATCGGAATGGCTGGTAAAAAATTTTTCCCACTCTGAGGGTTGTCTCTTCTCTCTGTCGGTGCTTTCTCTTGTGTGCAAAGCCTTTAATAAAATTAGGTCCCAGTTGTTCATTCTTAGTAGTATTTCCAGTGAAGTCTGGGTTTTATTCATGAAGTCTTTGCCTACTCCTGTGTCCTTAAACATTGTATTGTCTTTTCTGGCAGATTTAATATTTCTGTTTTAATATTTTATCTTTGATCCATTTTGATTAGGTTAGTGCGTGATGAAAAATATGGGTCATTTCGATCTTTGTCATGTGGAAAGCCAGTTTTTCCAGCAACATTTATTAAAGAGGCTATCTTTCTTCCAGTGAAGGTGTTTGGCTCCTTTATCAAAGATAAGGTGGTTGAGTATGTCTTGAGTTGTTTCTTGTTTAGGTTTTGTTTTTTGGTACCAGGGCTTGAACTCGGATCCTTGTGCTCGCAAGGCAGGCTGCAGAGCCACTGAGCTAAACCCCCAACCCTGTCTTGAGTTGTTTCTGCATCCTCTAGTTTGTTCCATTGATCCTCAGGTCTGTTCTTTTGCCAGTACCATGCTATTTTATCACAGTAGCTTTGTAGTATAATTTATTTGTGTGTGTGTGTGTGTGTGTGTGATTTAACACATTTATTTAAAGTTCAAAAACAGTAAAAATTAATCTCTGATGATAAAGATCAGAGTATTGTTTACTTTTGTTCAGGGGTTTGAGTAAAGAAAAGGGCATGAAGATTTCTGAATTGCTTCTTTAAAGTAGGGAGCTAGAGATGTCACTGTAAAATATGACCCTGCATGTCATGCTAGCATCAGTCATGACATACAGATAGCCTAGCCTCATATCTGTCATTTAGAATCCATGGAAGTGGGTAAAACATATATTTAGACAGAACCCTGCTGCAAAGGACTCCATAATATCTAGAATTTTTCCTCTTTTTAGTTTTTACATGTGACAGGCAAAAGTCAATGCTGCTCACAGTAATAGATTCTGTACCTCTTGAGTGAACTGAAATTTGAATGATAACCTTTGTTTTGGGAGGCAGCCCCCTTCCAGTGGCTCTGGCTTTTTAAATATTTGATGATCTTTGCTTTTGTGTTCTATTTCCTCCTTCAAACTCAGAAACTGTAGGCATTGGAACTTGGAAAAATTCTCATCTTCCTCCAGTGTCTCCAACAATGATTCATGTATGAATTTGCAGTTTTGAAAATTTTAAGACAAAACAGACAAAGCAAATCCTTCGTGTTTTCATGGCACGTTCTAAAATGTGTTTCCACATCAAGGTGAATGATCTATAATTGCAAACCTGGCACACATAGGGTATTTCCCAAGGCTTATGATGGTCCTTCATGTGTGGTAAGAGAACCTGATCTGTTTCAAATGACAACTCACACTTTTTACAGACAGCAGCGGGCTCCTGGGTAGTGTGCAGCCAGTCGATGTGACACTGCAGCTGGGATGAAGTGGGAAACTGCTGAAGGCAATGCTGGCAGGTGGTGTGGTTTTCCCAGCTGTCACCCCTCTGCTTCTCAGATTCCAAGTGGTGCTTCATGTTATTCATAAACTTAACATTTTTCAGAACTTTTAAGCAGCTGAGACATTGAAAGGTTGAGTGAGTCTTTGGTTCTAGCTGCCCATCCCCTTTATGTTGTCCATAGTAAAAGTCACTAAATAAAAGGATCAGACTTCCTGTCTTGGGCTCAAAGTTCTTGTTTTGACCTGTTAGACCTGATAAGCTTCTTTTTACCAAAACTTCAGAGCTATTTTCTGGGTTTCTATCCCTGAGAACAAAAGGTGCCTTTCATTAACATGAGTCTAAGGAAAGGGTGTTCCATTCTGAACAGTGTTTGACAAGCAGATGATTTTTTATGGTGTACATGTTTACATTATAGAAGAGATACTGGAAGGGATCATGGTTGGAGAATATACACTTGGAATTTCTTTCCTGAGTTTTGATCTTTTGGGATTTCTATTGATTTTTATCAGCAGTGGAATGTTGCTTTGTATCACGAGGAGGAATGACTTCTGGTGAGCTCATTATATAAGCAAGTTTGGATGAAGATTCAGTAGTAATGGGACTATCTGTTGATCTCCATTCAGACTGAGAATTTGGCTGGACAGCCATTGCTTTGCAGCTATTAGGGTCACATGAATTCCAGGTTGAAATACACAAGCAGGGTCTTGACTGAGGTGGCCTTTCTTTCTTCTTGAATATGAGCCTGGGATGACCCTGTTTCAAATGTTTGAAATGTCTGGTTTTGAATTTGAAATCACCTTGACATAGGGAATTTCAGAATCTTCTTTTATATGTTCCATCTCAACAAAGATCAGCTCATCATCTTCATCATGCTTGTCCCTCTGATTGGATTCTCTGTCATATTTCTTCAATAGTTCTGGTTTTTGTTCTTCTTCACTCAAGGAGACATGATCTGCCACTTAAAATTACTTTTGATTGAAGCAGTGGTCCCTTCAACTTGCACAGCTATCTTTTCATAAATTGGCACCAGTTCCTTAAATTGAATGCTCAGATGTTTCAAGGCCACTCAATATTTCCTACTTTGGTCACAAGGGATATCACAGCTGTAGCATCTGTGCTTCTAGCTCCCAGAAAAATAAGTCCATATCTCAACAGCCAGGTTTCCCATGACTTTATATCTTGCATCTTGCTCTTCCAAGTTCTTTCTTGTAGTATAATTTAAAGTCAGGGATTGAGGTACCCCTGCTTTGCCTTTGTTGCCCAGGATTGCCTTTGCTATTCTAGGTCTCTTCTGGTTCCAAATGAATTTTAGGATTGTTTTTCTAATTCTATGAGAAATGCTGTTGGGATTTTGATTGGGATTACATTGAATCTGTATAACAATTTTGGAAGTATGGATCTTTCCATTTTCTGATATCCTCTTCAATCTCCTTTTCCAGAGTACTGTAGCTTTCAATGTGGAGGTCTTTTGCTTCCTTCATAAGGTTGATTCCTAAGTATTTCAGTTTTGTGGGGGATGGTATTGTGAAAGGGATTGTTTCTCTCATTTTTCTCTGTGAGTCTGTCATTTGTGTACAGAAAAGCTTTGATTTTTAAGGGTTGACTTTGTATCCAGCTATGCCACTGAATTTGGTTATCAAATCTAAAAGTTTTTGGTGGAGTTTTGGGGGTCTATGTAGAGTATCATGTCATCAGCAAATAATGATAATTTAACTTCTTCCTTCCCTATCTTTATTCCTTTTATTTCTCTCTCTTGTCTAATTGCTCTGGCAAGTGTTTCCAGAACTATGTTGAACAAAAGTGGTGACAAGAGACATCCTCACCTTGTTCACGATTTTAGAGTGACAGTTTTTAGCTTTTGTCCTTTTAGTATGGTGTTGACTGTTGGTTTGTTGTAGATGGCTTTTATCAGATTGAGATAAAGACCATCTATACCAATTTTCTGTTAGGTTTTTATCATGAGTGGGTGTTGGACCTTGTCAAATGCCTTTTATGCATCTATGGAGAGAATTATATAGCTTTTGTCCTTGGCTCTGTTAATATGGTGTATTACATTTGTTGATTTGCATATGTTAAACCATCCCTGCATCCCTGCGATGTATCCAACCTGGTCATGGTCTTTAACCTTCTTGATGATTTGTTGCATTTTGTTTGCCAGTATCTTCTTGAGGATTTTTGCATCTATGTTCATTAGGGAGATTGGCCTGTAATTCTCTTTTTTGACTGGATCATTCTCTGGTTTTGGAATCAGGGTAATGCTTGCTTATAGGAGTATTTGGGAGTACTGCTTCCCTTTCTATTTCATGAAAGAGTTTGAGGAGTAGCAGCATTTAGGTCTTCTCTAAATTTCTTGTAGAATTCAATAGTAAATCCATTAGGGCCAAAGCTTTGCTTTGTTGGTAGTTTTTAAAATTACATATGCAATTTAATTGGCTGATATTGGTTTGTGTAGAATTTCTATATCTTCCTAATTCAGTTTTGGTATGTATCTAGGAATCTAACCATTTCTTCTGTATTTTTCCATTTTATTAGAATACAGGTTCTCAAAGTAGATATTGATCTGGACATCTTCAGGATCTGTTGTGATTTCACCCTTTTAATTCCTAATTGCATGGATTTGAGTCTTTCCTTCTGTTTTTTTTTATAAGATTGGATAAGGGTTTGTCAATTTTATTTAACTTTTCAAAGAACCAACTCTTCAACTCATTGAATCTTTGTATTGCTTTCTTAGCCTGCATTAATTCTGCTCTGATTTTTAAAATGTCTTCCTCATATGAGCTTTGGGCTTGACTTGCTCTCCTTTTTTAGAAGCTTCAGGTTCAACATTAGGTTGCTTATTTGAGCCCACTCTGTTTTCCTGATATGAGAATTCACTATAAATTTTCTTTATAGGACTGCTTTCATTGTATCCCCTAAGCTCCAGTAGGTTGTATTGTCATTAGCATTTAATTGTAGAAATTGTCTGATCTCTTTAATTTCATCTGTGACCCATTGGTTCTTCACAAGGGTGTTATTTAAATTCCTTTTTTAAAAAGTTCTTCTGGTTTCTTTTGCCATTGATTTCCAGTTTCATTGCACTATGGTCTCATAATATGCCTGGGGTTATTTCAATTCCTTTGCATTTACTCAAGCATATTATATGAGCTAGCATATGGATTATTTTGGAGGAAGACCCATGTGCAGCTGAGAAGAATGTGTATTCTGATGTTGTAGGGTGGAACACTCTTTAGATATCTACTAAGTCCATTTGTTAAAAAGTTTGGTCATTTCTAATATTTCATTGTTGACTTTTTTGTCTAGTTGATCTATTTGTGGTGGTGGGGTATTGGGATCCCCCATTACAACTGTATTAGTACTTATATGATTTTTCATGACTGTTAATATTTGTTTTGTATAATTGGGTGCCCTGCTATTTGGTGCAATATATATTTATGATTGTTATCTCTTCCTCTTGGATTGTTCCCTTTACAAGGAGGAGTTCCCTTTACGAGGATCCTTCATCTCTCATAATCAGTCTTTGCTTTAAATTCACTTTGTATGCAAAAAAAAAAAAAAAAGAAAGAAAGAAATAGCTATCCCTGCTTTTTTCCAGGTTCCTGCAGCATGGAATATTGTTTTCCATCCCTTGACTTTCAATCTATGAATTAGTTTTTCAATTAAATGCATTTCTTCTATACAGCATATTGTTGGATCTTGCTTTTTTATCCATTCTGCCAGTCTGCTTCTTTTGATTGGTGAGTTGAGACCATTAATATTGATGGTTATTACTGATACATATTTTATTAACTCCATCATGTTATTTTCCTGTTGTTGACTTTTTTTCCTTTTCTGTTTAATTTCTTCTTTTGTCTGGTGGATTCATTCTGTTGGGGTTCATGTAATTGTAATCCTTGTCTCTTTTTAGAATATCTTTTGGAACACTTTTGCATGCTGGTTTGGTGGTCATGAATTTCTTCACATGTTCTTTGTTATGGAAGTATCCTGTTTCTCCATCAGTTTTGAAGGATAGTTTTGTAGAGTCCATCAATCTATGCTGGATCTTGTTTTCTTTTAAGGATTGAAAGATTTCACTCCAAGCTCTCCTTGTCTTGAGGATTTGTACTGAGAAATCTGCTGTGATTCTTATAGGCTTTCCTTTATAGGTGATTTGTTACTTTTCTCTAACAGCTTTTAATATTCTCTCCTTGTGTTGAATTTCTGGAATCTTGACTATTATATGCTTTGGGGAAGATTTTTTTTTCATGGCTAGTTGGAGTCCAATATGCCTCATTATTTGTATGTCAAATTCTTTTTCCCTGTTTAGGAAGTTTTCTACCATTACTTCTGAGAACAGGTTTTTTATGTCATTTTTGCTATCTCCTGTTTTTCACTGACTCCAATCAATCTTATTCTTTTTTGCATCATCTAGCACACACTGGATTGATTTCTCATGGTTCCTTGCTATGCTGAAGAAACCTCTATTTTCCTGATCACTAACCTCAATCCTGTCTTCTATATCTGATATTCTGTCCTCACATTGGCTCATTCTGCTACATATACTCTCAATAGATTTTTTTTTCAGCTTTAATTGAGTTTATTGGTACATTTTAGGGATACAGTACAGTTACATTCATTGTTGGGATCTTGTACCTCTACATGACAAGTCTTGATTCTCATTTTTTCCCCTTACCTCTGCTCTCCCTTCACTCCCTCCTCCCCTCCCCATCTACAAACACTTTATTTTCATCTTTTCATTCTCTCACATTTTTTTCTTATCCCTTTTTACTCTTCCTCTACCATCCCACCTTCCCTACACCTTTAGCTCCTTTCTTCCCATTTCTAAATGTCAGTAATCTTATTAGAATCTTATGCATTGTTGCAGATTATTTACACTAGGGAAACTATTCGGTATTTACACATGTGTGACTTATTTCACTTAGGAGTAACAAAGCAGATGAATGAGATTCTAGAAAAAAATAAAAGCAGAAATAATTTCTTATATAACTACAGAGGTGGTGATCAGAATGAAAGATATAGATTAAAAAAATAGAGGATGCCTGCCTGCCTCACAAGTGCAAGGTCCTGAGTTGCATCCCTGCTGCCAGAAAAAAAAATCCATTTACTCTTTGGGCTGGGGATTTAGCTTAGTGGTGCTGTGCCTGCTTCAAAAGCACAAGGTCCTGAGTTCAATCCCTGCTACAAAAAACAAAAACAAAAACAAAAACTCACAAATATGATGGAAACCATGAATGCCTAGGATAGGAAAGAAATAGAATCCATGAAATAGATTCAGATATCCAGGAGATTAAAAAAAATTATGATTTTGTTTTTTTGTAGCAGGGATGCAACTCAGGACCTTGCACTTGTGAGGCAGGCAGGCATCCTCTATTTTTTTTTTAATCTATATCTTTCATTCTGATCACCACCTCTGTAGTTATATGAGAAATTATTTCTACTTTTATTTTTTTCTAGAACTTCATTCATCTGCTTTGTTACTTCTGCTGTTGCAACTTCAGAGAGTCCAGGTGGGTGGATTTTGGGTTGTTCCACTTCATTGCCCCTGGTGTTTGCCTTTGGTGAGATGAAAGTCTGTAGAGGGTTATATCTTATTTAAGTGTCTTCTCATTTTTTTAAAAGTTTGACTCCTGAGTTGATGCTTGTAAATTACTTATGGCAAGTAGTTTTATTGTTAATATTCAGAACCCTTAGGAAATGACTACTTCTCAGAAGTGTTTTACAGATGTAGTTAGCTTTTTGGTCTTGAGTCTGTTTCAGGATCCTACCTATTCAATTTACTAGGGACGAGAAGTTTCTGCCTACTTGGCCCAGCTCTGGCACTGGCCTATAGATTTTTTTAATTGACCCTTATGCAATCTCAATCTTGGTATACTAGGAGGAACAACTGATTGGCACAATTATGTCACCTTGACTAAAGTAAATTGATGAATAACAATTGCGTCAAATACAACCTAAAAAATGGCAAATTATAGTCCTTAATATGGCATTTTTACCCTTGCAGGAGAAGAATTAAAAGAGGTTAGGGGTTTAAAAAACAGAAATAGAAGAAGAAGAAGAGATCAAAAGCAAGCAAGGCTGGAGGACAAACTCTAGGAAACTGGTGAAGAAGACAGGTGGGCAAGAGAAAAGAAAAAAATAAAAACAAGAACAGAGCAGCAACAAAAAATTAGAAACTGTTTAAACAATCAAGAAAAAATGAAAAAAGAACTAGAAAGGAGAAAAAAAGAAAAAATAAAGAAAAAGAAAAAGGATTTTAAAAAATAACATCCAATTCAAGGTGTGTCTCTGAAGTCACTGTTAGGCAATGTGGGCAGAGTCCAGAGCCAAATTGATTAATTCCAGCAAGCTAGCTACAATTTTGAGGTGGGGTACTGGATAATCCCAGTTAACCAACCTGCCCTTTTAGTTCCTCTGAAATGCAGGCCACTTTCTGGCTATGAGGCTGGAACTAGGTTCCTTGAGTCTACAATAGTCTATGTGTCTCCTGCTGGACTAAACTCCACTCCCTTACCTCTTGCTGACTTGAATTCAGCACCTGCACTGAGGCACCAGAAGCCACTAGACATAGTCCAACAGCTGCTGTTCTGAGTTCCAAGCTCAGTTGGCCTCTCTCCAAAATAGCTACCAGCCAGACACCCTCTTCTAGGTGAGATCTGAACCCAGACAACTCACCAGCTGCTTCAGTCTGGTGCATCCACTATTCCATTTCAGTGATGTGCTTCTCCATGGAGGCCTCTAGGGTCATCAGTAGTCACTGTGTATCTGCAGGTTCAGCCCGCTGTTCCCTCATGGAGAGTCCAGGCTATGGAAGAGAGCATTGCTTGGTACCTCCGTCCTCTTCATTAATGTCTCACTCTGTAGAATTCAGTTATTGCCTCAAATCATTCCTGGAGACCCACTTACTTCCTCTTTCTCCTCCTCACACTGCTATACTCCAGTGTCCAGACACCAAATTTCAGAGATGTTCTTTCTCTGCTGCTCACCACTCCACTATCTTCCCCTCAAGCCAACGATAAAACCACCTAACATCATGGTATGCCTGTCTAAAGAGGGGTATTTTGTACTCCACAATAAGAAACCCCAAAAGCTCTGAAATTTTCTTGCTACATATACTTTTTTTGCGGGGGGGATAGGTCAAGCCTCAAAAAGCATACACATCTGGTGAGAAAGAAAAACAACCACAGGTTACACACATCCTTTTATATAGGGACCTAACAGTTATCACAACAAAAGCAAAAACAAGTGGAATGGAGAGAGATAACTCACATTAGAGAAGTAACCCTAGATGGAGACACATATATGTTCATTTTAGGACCCAGAAGAGAAGAATCAACTCAGCTGTCTTCTGCTGTTACCACTGCTACCTCTGCACCTTTAAAAATGTACAATTTTTTTTCAGTTTCCCACCTTTCAAGTCTCTGTCTCTCTTAGTTGATCAGCATCATAAAAGTGAAAAAAATTGAGTTTGTTGAGAGCCCAGGGAGTAGAGCAGCAACAAGAAGAGAACTGAAGGAAAATAAACCTCAGAAGGGCACCTACTCAATATGAGCCCACAAATACCTTTGGTGCTACTTAAGTGACTGCCTAAATCCACATGGTCCAAAGGATGCTGCTAACTGTATGCCCTTTTAAAAAAAAAAAAAAAGCAATATCAATAACATCAAGTACACTGGGTCCAGGCCTTTTGGTTCTAAGTGAAATTTCAAATGAGGTGCTTGGTGGACTGTCCAGGCCAAAATTTCCCAACCTCAGCTCTCTGGCACCTACAAGAGCAGTGACACTTGCTGGCCACCTCACTTCAGCTCAGGTCAGATCAGTCTTCACAGAGGCATGTCTACTGAAGGGAAATCCTGGTATTGCAAGGAGCAAAAGCAAAATACACCCTAAACTAATGGGCAAGAGCTTTCCTACTCCCTATAAAGCCCAAAGCCTTTTGTGCTACAGTCTGGTTATCTCTTACCCCAAGAGTCTGTTCCATAGTGGCAAATGTTTGGGGTCTGTCCCATGCACACAATAAACTCCATTGGTCACCTGTGAAAAGGAGAAGATAGAGGGTCTCCTGAGGGGAATTACCTTCCTTTTAGGCTGGGCTTCTTTTGCCAGTTGGTTGTTGATGCCTGCTGATGGCCAAATACTACATGGTATATCTGACAGATTCTAGGCCATTGTATAAGGCAAGCAAAGAATTGCAAATGTCCATCCAGAGGTAAAAGAAAATGCAGCTACATTTATTGAAGATAACAAAAAGTTGTGCTTGGGGCAGGTCTGTGCCAACAGAAAGAAAAATGTGGCACAAACAGAAAAGTGGTGCTGGGATGACAGGAAAATAAAAATTATGCAGATAAATCAGGCTTTTGAATTTTAAAAGATGTGTACCCCAGGGCCAGGAATTTAGCTGAGTGGTGCCACCACCTGCCTCATAGATGCAAGGTCTTGAGTTCAATCCCTGGTACAAAAAAAAAAAAAAAAAAAAAAA
>NW_022900950.1:25861690-25886090 GCF_012274545.1 Fukomys damarensis
GAAAAAAAAAAAAAAAAAAAAAAAAAAAGCACCCCAGCCCAGGTGCCTCTCATTAGGTCTCTGACTGACAGGAATGATTAACAGAGTGCTAAATCATCTTGATATAGGGGGAAAGAATGTAACTCCCAAATCTGCTAGATATCCAAAGTGCGAGTTCCTGTTCCCTAAAATCAAAGAATGAATTATAGGAACAACGAAGGTTAAGAGTAGGAAAAATTTATTGAGAGAAAGATAGCCTCTGTCTAAGAGAGACAGAAGGGGGACTGGAAAGTGGGTTGACTGCTCACCCAACTTCTAAAAGGTGTTTTATGGGACAAACCACAAGGTGAGGCAGTTTTGAGGTGGGACAAAACTATAGTCAACTAGTAAGATTACAAATACAGTCACTTAAGTAATATTTGATCCAATGAGAAATCACAAGGAGGACAAAACTATGAGCAGTAATAAGATTATGACAAATATATTCACTAGGTAATATCAAATAAATGGGGATCCAATGGGGGAACAAGTTATGTAGCAAGCATACAAGGAAATGAGCAAGGATTTTTGGTGGAAAGGGGTGTGTCAGGGATCTTTCTTGGAAGATCTTTGCCCTTCACCTAGGTGATTGATACCTATTTAGACTATCAATCAGTGCTATTCATCCTTAGGGGAAGCACATGCTGGCTTTCAGTGAATGTATCTTGATTATCCTGTGTTGGTTCCTCTACTATCCTCCATGTTGGTTCAGTTGTCCTCCATGTTGGCTCCTTGTGTGCTGGCCCTTTCTAACTGCCTACAAGATATCTAATTAACTTACCTATGTACAATAATCTCATGGGCTTGCAATGTGCATGCATGTCCCAGAGCTCACTCTGATTAAATTACATATGCGAGATGCTGTCTATATTTATCAAGTTTGAATGGGAAAAAGGTTATTGAAGGTCAGGCAATGAGATCTAACATGCATGTGTTTGGATGCAGAGCTTTGGAGAGGTCCTGAATCTTTAGTGTTTTATTTTCAACTTCTCTCAGAACAATGGAAGGAGGACTGGTCCTGGTGAGTTTCCCAAACATAAATGGGTGGAGGCAAGTAGTCTCCCAACCCAACTGTGCTACCTGCACTAACAAAGTTGATAGCCTTCTGCTCAGCCCTCTTCCTCCTTTGCACGGACCATTTGAATTGCCTGCCACCCAGACTTCAACTTTGGATCAGCTTGATTTAGAGCAGCAAGTTGATATAAGGGGAGGGAATGTAACTCCCAAACATACTAGATGTCTGAAACTCAAGTTCATGATCTCTAAAATTAAAGAATGAATTCTAGGAACAATTGTTGGGAGCAATTCTACATAATTTGGGGCAAAAATCATTTCACAATTAAAATTATGATTAGTCCTATTTCTCCTGTCTACAGCAATGGCATGTTGAGACATAACTCCATTTTGGCCTCTGGTCACAGCTATCTCAACAGTCTGGTGATGATGTGATGCTCCAGGACTAGATTACACCTGCTGAAGACATTCCAGGAGGAACAAAATCTTCATCTGCATAGTTCCTCATTGTTCTAGGATTTTTCACCTCCTTTAGGCTGCTGCTGCTGTCCCTTGAGTTATCTGTTACACTTGTTTCTCCTGATGTACTGAATAAAAGGTGGCAAGTTTGGAGGTTTTGTATTTGCTGCCCAGAGCAGCATTAATCAGTTCCAAAGCTCAGCTTCTCTAGGTATCATTTTTTCTATCTTTTCTGTCTAATAAGTTAATTTGTCTTGTGCTGTCAAGGCTAGAAGGAGACTAGGACCTACTGAGAGGTTCTAATAATGTCCCCTTTCCCTGTTCCCTACAAACAATAGAGGTAAGAGTAGGAATAATTTATTGAGGGAAAGATAGCTTCTGTTTATGAGAGAGAGAGAATGGTGACCAGTAAGTGGGTTGGCCAGGGACCCTGTTTCCCAAGGGATTTTTATGGAGCAAAGCCACAAGGTAAGGCAGATTCAAGGTGGGCCAAAACTACAGTCAAGTAGTAAGAATTCAAGTATAGTCACTTAGGTACTATGGATCCAATGGGAAATAACAAAGTGGACAAAACTATGAACAATTAATAAGATTATGACAAATATAGTTGTATAGGTAATACTCATTAAATTGGGATTCAATGGAGAAAGTAAGTCACATAGCAAGCATTCAAGGAATGAGCAAGGATGTTTAATAAGGAGTGGGTCAGGGGTCTTTCTTGGACAATATTGGTCCCCCCACCCAGGTGATTGATACCTGTTTAGAATATCAATCACTATTCCCAGGAGCCAAACCCCACAGGTCTCCAGTAGCACCACCCCGAGGCCTCCAAGGAGCCCAGTTGCTTGGGCCACCATCAGTACCTCTGGGCTGCCCCCTTCTGGTCCCCACACCCCCACCTCCGTAACCTCACACCTCTGTGCCTCTGTACCTCTGTGGTACCTGAATCCACACCACAGATATGCATAGAGTTATAAAGGCAATTGTTCTGAGCTCCAGAAGATACAACAGATGTGAACAACAGAGAGAGGGCCACTCTGAGGCTCCTTGATGAAAACTGAAGACCACTGGGAAAGTGAAGAAAACCTCTGCAATAAAGGCACACCAGATCACCATGGTTGGTAAGTTGGAGGGATCATCACCTCCTGTTGGAACCTGGACTAACTTCAGGGAAAGGGCAGCTAGAACCTGCAGTAGAACCTTGCCAAATTCAACCCAGCAAAAGTTCAGGGAGCTCAACTTGGGCCTTACAGCCAGGAATCAGCCTGAATCTCAGTTAACTGTGGCTGGCTTGCTGATACTAATTGACTTAGGTCTACACCTTGCTGCCCAAATTGTTTATTGTGACAGCAGAGACATAACCTGAAGGAGGCCCTTTATTTTTTTTAAAGTTATTTTTTCTCTTATTGTTATAGCCACTTCAGTGAAAAGAATCATGCCACAAAATGTGTCCAAATTAAAGTCCTTTATAGCTGGTGACCAAAGGTAAGCTTGTTTCTCTAAACTCCCTTTGGTACTGATCAAGCAGGGAAGCTCAGTTTTTAAGGGGGAAAACCACACAATAGAATATCATGATCTCATCTTTGAGCAAGCACAGGGGCACAGAAGCAGATTGCAAGTTAGATTGAAATCTGATTTGTGGGATCTGGTAGGAAATTTCTATCCTTATGGTCAGGGTCACAGTATAACATATCCTGTCCTTTGTTCTTAACCACAGACAAGACATGTCCTGTCCTTTGATCCCCACCACAGAGTAAGCCATGTGCTAGTTAATTAATCACTTTAAACAAGCAATCTTAGGGAGGAAGAAGGGTAAAATTCAGGCACAGGCTATTAGGGTGTGTTTCTGGTTAGCTTGCTTACTTCATTATTTTAATTTTTTTATTTTTTCAAAGTCATTTTCCTCTCTCTCTCTCCCCCCCATCTCTGTCCCACCTTGTTCTTCATCTCCCTTTTTGTTCCTGTTCCTTTCCTAATTCAGACTTTTTTTTTCTTTTCTTCTCTCTTTTTGCTTCTCTCAATTGTCATTAAATTTATAGGAAAGTGAATAGAGTTTCTAGTTTCCCTATTGCTGTTAATTTCTTCTGTTCTTGTCTTTGTTCCTTTCATTCTCTTTTCCCTTTGTATTCAACAGTTTTCCAAAGTTTGCATGATCTTCCTGTGTCCTCTGGCCTTATTTTAACTTTCCCTATCCTTCTACCTCTCTATCTATCCCTCCTTCCCAAACTGCTAAGTCCTCAGACCAAAGGGTAAAGTTGCTATATTGAAGAGTTTATTCACTATAAACATATTTTGGGCTGGTCCTCAATTTTGATTTAATTCACATGGTTAAGGATGATAGATTAATAGCTATCTCAAATTGCCATTTTCTAAGCTGTGCTTGATGTTATTGTTGTTCCTGATTGTATCACTTGGGCTAAGGTATTGTGATTGATCTAATCAGTTATCCTTCCTGGTATACTGTGAATGAGATTGCCTAAGAGTCATTAGGGACTCAAAACATAAAGACCAGCTATATCTGGAAGACACCTCTGAGAAGCAATCATTACATAAGGGTTCTAAATACAAGCACAAAGATACTTACAATAAGCAATATTCAACTATCAACCCAGAAATTAAGCAAAAACAGCACCATGAACAAAAATAGAAATGACAAGACACCTAAGCAAGACACAAACTCAGACTTCCACCAAAGGCAAATTCTGGGGAAAAATGAAGTGGAAAAATCTTATCATCAACCACCTGGACACCTTGAACTGATAACACAGAAAGTAACAAAACAGATGAATGAGGCTCTAGAAATATTCAAAACACAAATAATTTCCAAGATAACTACAGAGATGTTGAGCAGAATGAAAGACATGATTAGAGACTCTAGAACAGAAACAGACAATAAATAAATAAATAAATAAGGAAGCTCAAGACCTTGAATATCCAGCATAGGAAAGAAATGGAATACACAAAACAGATCCAAACAGATATCCAGGAGATAAAAAAACTCCACTGAAAGTTTTCACAGCTGAACAAGCCAATGTGAAGATAGAATATCAGATATAGAAGACAGGATTGTGGTTAGTGACCATGAAAAGAGAAACCTCTTAAAAATAGTAAGGGACCATGAGAAATTGATCCAGCAGCTCCTAGATGGTGCAAAGAAGAATAATATAAGACTAATAGGAGTCCATGAAAAAGCAGAAGAAAGTACAAATGACATTTTTTTTAAAAAACTGTTCACAGAGTTAATGACAGAAAACTTCCCAAACAGAGGGGAAGAATTTAACATACAGATAAGTGAGGCATATAGCACTCCAAATAGCCCTAATTTTAAAAAAATCTACACCTAGACATATAATAGTCAACATCCCAGAAAACCACAGAAAAACAAAATACTGTAAGCAGTTAGAGAAAAGAAACAAATAATATGCAAAGGAAATCCCATCAGAATCACAGAAGACTTTTCAACACAAACACTCAGGTCAAGGAGAGCCTGGAGTGAGGTATTTCAAGCCCTAAAAGAAAACAATCTCCAACCTAGGCTGATGTATCCTCCAAAACTCTCTTTGAAAATGGATGGGGAAATAAGATACTTCCATGACAAAGAACACCTGAGAAACTTCATGAACACCTTAAAGGTGCACTATAAGGAATTCTAAACAATATCCTAGAAAAAGGCAATGAAGATCACAACACCATGAGGCCCAGTAGAGCAAAGCCATCAGGCAAGGTAAGAAATTAAAGGGGTGGGGGAATAAAAAATAAAAGAGCCAACAACAGGAAAATAACATGACAAGGATAAGTCAATACACATCAGTTATAACCATCAATATTAATGGCCTCAATTCACCAATCAAAAGAAAGAGACTGGCAGAATGGATTAAGAAGAAATTTCAACAATATGCTGTATACAAGAAACATACCTAATTCAAAAAGAAATCCATAGAGTGAACGTAAAAGGATGGAAATCAGATTTCTATGCAGCAGGAATTCAGAAAAAAGCAGGGGTAGCTACCTTATTTGCAGACAAAGTAGATTTCAAACCCAAACTAATTAACAGAAACAAAGAAATTCACTATATCCTTGTAAAGGGAACAATCCTAGAGGAAGAGATGATAATCATAGATATATATGCACTAAGTATTAATGCTCCCAACTATACAAAACAAATCTGAATGGACATGAAAAATCAAATAAGCACTAATACATTTGCAGTGGGACACCTCAGTACCCCACTGTCACAAATAGACAAATCATCTAGACAAAAAAAATCAACAATGAAATACTAGAACTGAACCAAGACTTTGAACAAATGGACTTAGTAGACATCTACAGAGTGTTCCACCCCACAAAATCAAAATTTACATTCTTTTCAGATACATAGGTGTCATTCTCCAACATAGGCCACATTCTAGCTCACTGAACATGTTTAAGTAAATGCAAGGAAATGGAAGTTATCCCCTGTATAATATCAGACCATAGTGCAATTAAACTGGAGATCAGTAACATATGAAACAGCAAGAACTCTACAAACACATGGAAATTGAGTAAAAATCTCTTGAATAACCAATGGGTCACAGAAGAAACTAAAGAAGAATTTAGGCATTTTATTCAATTAAGTGATAATGCCAATACAACATACAGGAATCTATGGGACACAATGAAAGCAGTTCTATGAGGAAAATTCATAGCAGTGAATGCCCATACTGGGAAAACAGTATTTATATAAACAACCTAAAGTTGAACCTCAAGCTCTTAGAAAAAGAAGAACAATACAAACCCCAAGCTCATACAAGGGAGGAAATTATAAAGATCAGAACAGAAATCAGTGCAATGGAGACTAAGAGAGTGATAGAAAAAAAATCAACAAATCAAAGAGTTGGTTTTTGAGAGAATAAATAAAATTGATAAACCCTTAGCCAATCTCACAAAAATAGGAAATAAAAGGTCCAAATCCATGCCATTAGGAATGAAAATGGTGAAGTCACAACAGATCTAACAGAAATCCAGAGGATCATCAATACCTAAACAACTTGTACTCTAATTAAATGGAAAACACAGAAGAAATGGACAGATTCTTAGATACATATGAATTACCAATGCAAAACAAAGAAGATATAAAAATTCTAAACAAACCAATTACAATCAGTGAAATTGAAAACGGAATTAAAAATTTACCAACTAAGAAAAGGCCAGGTCCTGATGGCTTCACTGATGAATTCTACAAGGTATTTAGAGAAGAACCAGTGCCACTATTCCTTAAGCTCTTCAGTGAAACTGAAAGGGAAGCAATACTTCCAAATTCATTTCTGAAATCATGTTAACTTTGATTCTAGAAGCAGAGAAAGACCCACCAAAAAAGAGAACTACAGGCCGATCTCCCTAAGGAATATAGATGCAAAAATCCTCAATAAGATATGGGCAAACAGAATACAGAAGGTCATCAAGAAGATCATACATCTGACCAAGCTGGATTTATCCTAGGGATGCAAGGATGGTTCAACATATGTAAATCAATAAATGTAATACACTGTATTAACAGAGCCAGGACAAAAATCATATGATCATCTCAATAGATGCAGAAAAAGCATTTGACAAAATTCAACACCCATTCATGATAAAACACTACAGAAAATTGTAATAGGCGGTCGTTGTTTCAACCTGATAAAGGCTACCTATGAAAAACCAAGAGCCAACATCATACTAAATAGTCAAAAACTGAAAACTTTCATGCTAAAATTAGAAACAAGGCAAGGATGTCCACTATTACCACTCCTGTTCAATATCATTCTGGAAGCATTAGTGGCAGCAATTAGACAAGAAAAACAAATTAAAGGAATAAAGATAGGAAAGAAAGAAGTTAAACTCATTATTTGCTGATGACATGATACTCTACATAGAAGACCCAAAAAAACTGCCAAAAGGCTTCTAGAAGTAATTGACAGATTCAGCAGAGTAGCTGGATACAAGGTTTACAACACTCAAAAATCAATAACCTTCTTGTACACAAATAACAGATTCACTGAGAGAGAAATTAGGTAATCAAATAACAGACTCACTAAGAGAGAACTTAGGTAAACAATAGCATCCAAAAAAATGAAATATCTGGGAATCAATTTAATGAAGGAAGAAAAAGACCTCTACATTGAAAACTGCAGCACTCCAAAAAAAGAGATCAAAGAGGATATAAGAAAATGGAAAGACATCTGTTGCTCCTGTTTAGGTAGAACCAATATAGTGAAAATGGCCATACTTCAAAAACTGCTATATAGATTTAATGCATTCCTGATTGAAACCCCAACAGTATATTTCACAGAACTAGAGAAAACAATCCAAAAAATTCATTTGGAATCAGAAGAGACCTAGACAGCAAAAGCCATTCTAGGTAACACAGACATGGTGGGGGTATCACAATCCCCAACTTGAAACTATACCACAACGCTACTTAGATAAAATGGCATGGTATTGACAAAGAAACAGACCTGAGGATCAGTGGAATAGATTACAAGATACAAAAACACCTCTGGACATCAGCTACCTCATTTTTGACAAAGGAGACAAACATCCTCACTGGAGGAAAGATACCATCTGTAATAAATAGTGCTGGAAAAACTGCATTTCAACCTGCCAAAGATTAAAATTAGACCCATATCTTTCACCATGCACTAAACTAAAATTGAAGTGGATTAAAGATCTAAATATTAAAACAGACATATTAAACTTGCTGGAAGATAAATTAGGTAAAACTCTCAAAGACTTTGGCATAAGAAGACTTTATGAATAAAACCTCAAGTAGCATGGAAACTAGCACAAAGAATCAACAACTGGGATTTCATCTTACTAAAAAGCTTCTGCACTGCAAGAGAAATCACCAATAGAGCTAAGAGACAACCTATAATGTGGAGAAAACTTTTATCAGCTGTTTCTCAAAGGAGTACTATCTAGAATATATAAAGAATTTAAAAAAAATCAGACCCCCCCCAAATATAAAGACCCAATTCAAAAATGGGCATCTGAAATGAGCAGACATTTTTCAGACAAACAAGTAAAAGCAGCAAATAAACATAAGCAAAAATGTTCAAGATCACTGGTCGTTTGAGAGATGCAGATGAAAACAACACTGAGATTCCACTTCACCCCAGAGAGAATGGCTGCTATCAAGAAATCAACCAATAACAAATGTTGTTTGGTGGGGTTGTGGGGAGAAAGGAACCCTTTTCCACTGGTGGAGTGCAAATTTGTGCAACCACTGTGGCAATCAATATGGAGATACCTCAAATAACTAGGATTAGAGGTCCCACTTGACCTAGCTATTCCTCTGCTGGGTATCTTTCCAAAAGAATCATTCAATAGTGATATATGTGCACCCATGTTCATAGCGACACAGTCTGAAGATAGCCCAGTTGCCCATCAACTGGAGAGTGGATAAAGAAAATGTGGGTGTTTTTTTAAGTAAAATGGAGTACTACTCAGCTGTAAGGAATGAGAAACTAGAGACATTTATAGCTGAATGGATACACATTGAAGCCATACTCTTTAAGTGAAATAAATAGGACACACATGTGTAAATACCAAATATTTTCTTTTGTGTGAGAAACTAAAAGTGTAAATAAGGATCCAAATGTATAACTGATAATGTGAAATAGGAAGAAAAGGACTGATGGGGTAGAGGAAGTAGGAGGGTTAGGGGAAAGGAAAGAAAGAAAAGAAAAAAAATGAGAAAAGAAAAAAATAGAAACAAAGTCTTTGTAAATAGGGAGTGGTGGAGGGGTTGAAGGGAGGGCAGGGGAATGGGGAAAAAAGAACCAAGTTATGTCATGCAAAGGTAGAAGTTCCCAATGATGAATGTGATTGTATTGTATGCCTAAAATGTACCAATAAACTTATTGAAAAAATAAAAGAATATCAATTAGTGCTATTCATCACTAGGGGATTTTTTGTAATGCTACCCAGTGAATTGCCTCAGTTGCTTTTCTATGCTGATAAAATGAAAGAAAGTGGAAAAAATTAAAAATAAAAAAGAGCCTCTGGTATTACAAAAGATCTATTTTTGTACCACTGGAGTACAGAAAGAGGAAGGGAGCAAGGGAATCAAAGTGCTCTGGATGAAACAATGGCTGAAACTTCCCACATATGGGAAGCAAAATAAATCTACTGCAATCGTGAAGGCAGCTGCATGCAGCACAGACTCAGCTGTGCCATATTGGGCAACACCTGGGCCTCACCGCCTGCTGCCCCTGTGGCTCCTGAAACTCCACCTGCAGCCCCACTGGGGATAGCAGGGCATGTGGCACTGAGTCTGGCAGTACCTGGGTTTTGATGCACCCATATAAGTGACACAAGAACTACTTACATAGCAAACAGGTTTCCTCAGAATGGCCTTTATACACCTCAGAAATTTATAGATAATCAGATACTTTCATCTAAAGTATACTGTGTGGAATTTTGTTCCAAAAATTTTATTTGAACACTGCCGAAGAGTGGCAAACCTTAATTTTCTTATTGTATTTTTGGTTCAAATTGATACCAATTACCAGTAAATAGTTCCATTATTCTTTATGATAACAGTAACCACCATAGAGCATGGATATGAACAATGGTTATGACATAACTCAGATAATGAAGTAAGTGGATATCCTGTTTATGTTGCTCAAAGTGGTGGCCCTGTAAAAACTAGATCAAAAAACATTCAGCTGGGTGATATTGTTCAAATAGTCAAAAATGAAATCTTCCCTGCAGAGTTGGTGCTTCTTCCTTGGATCAACTTGATGGTTCATGTCACATTACAACCGCTAGAGTGAATGGAGAAATAAATTTAAAGATACATTGGCAGTTCCAGAAACAGCAGTATTACAGGCAGTTGCCAATTTGGACAGTCTTGTAGCTGTAATAGAATGCCAGCAACCAGAAGCAGACTCCTACAGATTCATGGGATGAATGATAATAACTCAGCAAATGGAAGAAATTTTAAGACCTCCAGGCCCAGAGAATCTCTTATTTCATGGAGCCAGATTAAAATACATGAGATAAATTTTTGGTGTTGCTGTATACACCAGAATGGAAATTAAGATGGCATTAAATTATAAGATCAAGTCACGGAAAAGATCCCACTGTGGAAAAAAAAATCAATGAACACATTTTTGACAATTTATCTAATAAGTACTATCCTGAAATATACAGGACAAGCTGAAGAAAAATGGGATAAACCTTGGTATAACCACCAAAGAAGTAGTAGTAAGATTCTGAGATTTATATCTGATTTCTTTGTTTTCTGATGCTCTGCAGTTTCATCATTCCAATTTCATTACATGTCCCAGTTGAAATGCAGGCCAGGGATTTAGCTCAGTGGTTCTGGTGCCTGCCTCGCAAGCTCAAGGACCTGAGTTTGATCCCTGGTACTACAAGAAAAAAAAAAAGACAATGAAATTCAGAAATTTCTTGGATCATTTTTTATTATCTGGGCTCTTGATATCTATCATGAGGAATCAGATCAGAAAGCTCAAGTTGTTAAATTCCCAGTACCCCCCCAAAAAAATTTCAGAGAGCTCAAGTCAATATTCCTGATCTGAAGGAAAAAACTTTGACAGGTGGACTATATGTTTACAGATAAAACTGGAACACTGACAGAAAATGAGATGCAGTTCTGTAAATGTTTAATTAATGGCATAAAATACCAAGAAATCAATGGTAGACTTGTACCTGAAGGACCAAAACCTGATTCTTTAAAAGGGAACTTATCTTAGTGGTTTATCCTCCCTTAGTAGCTTAGCCTATCTTACAAGAAGTTCCTCTTTTAGAACCAGTCCTTTTTTTTTTTTGACAGATTTCATTCATTTTTATTTTTCTTCTGTAGAAACCCTTATGTTGTAGCTACTGCTGGAGCTTGAGTCCTCTGAACAGAGATTCTGGTGTGAGTTTTCACAAGATGGTCAGTGAACTCCTGATAGGGAGACTTGGTGAACACAATCTCTTTCCAGAGGCCCGGGGTCAAGTAGCCGTAGGTATTGAAGATGGTATCAAAGGCAGCCTTAGCAAAGTTGCCCAGAGTAACAGTGCAGCCCCTGGCAGAGGTGTAGCAGTCATCAAAACAGCCATCAGCAACAGCTTCTTAGGTACATGGGCTGACAAAATGCCAGTGCCTCTGGGATCAGGGATCAGATGCGCCAACACAGAGCCACAGTGGCCTGCCACCTTGCAAGGGACAGTGTGAGACTTGCCAATCTTGTTACCCCAATAGCCTTTCCACACAGGGACAATGGAGAGTTTGGCCAGAATGACTGCACCACAAGTGGCAGTGGCTACTTCCTTGGAAAACTTTACACCCAGACCAATGTGACCTTTGTAGTCCCGAATGGCAACAAATGTCTTGAATCTGGTCTGATGGTCAGCATGAGTTTGTTTCTGCACCAGCATGATCTTCAGAACTTCATCCTTGAAGGATGTGCCCAGGAAAAGATCAATAATCTCAGACTCCTTGATAGGTAAGGAAGGAGCAGAGATAAATTTCCTTCAAGGAAAATCTTCATGTCCTTGATCAGCCCACCCAACTTTGTGACCCAACTTGTCATCCACCTTATCGCCATGATCTCCACAGCCATGGACTTGGCCCAGCTGTGGAGGCTGCCTCAGGCTCCCATGCCTGGGCCCAAGGGGCCTCGAGCCCCTCCCGCTGAAACGGTGTCATTTGCCATTTTGTGTTTTCCCAAGGAAGAAGCTTTTAGTACCAGTCTAGAAAATGAGGCTGATCTAATTAAAGAACATTATCTCTTCTTCAAAGCAGTCAGTCTCTGCCACACCATGAAGATCAGCAATGTTCAAAGTGACATCTGTGATGGACTCTGGCAGTCCAAACTGGTGTCCTCCCAAATGGAGAACTATGCATCTTCTTCAGACAAAAAGTCTCTAGTGGAAGCTGCTGCAAGAATTGGCATTGTATTTGTTGGCAATTCTGAAGACATTATGGAAATTAAAATACTTGGAAAACTGGAACAGTACAAACTGCTTCATGTTCTGGAATTTGATTAACGTAGTAGGAGAATGAATGTGTTATAGATGAGAGAGTTTGAACAATAGAGATGCACTGTACCACTCTGTACCAGATTTGAGCCTGTTTATTATAGCCAGCAGCCAAGGAGGGGCTAGTGCCCAGTTTCCTCAGCAATGGGAGGCGGTTTGATTTCTCCTTTTAAATCATGCTTTCAGTTGGGGAGGTTTCAGGAGAGAGCAAGCGGAATCTTACAGAAGCAGAACCATGCCAGGTTAGTGGGGGGCACAAGGAAGTGTCACACAGACTATGTGTGTAGCTCACTAGGTGAGCTGCAAAACAACCTGCATGTGCAGCAAGTTTACTGGCAAGCAGGATGTGGGGGTTTGGGTGCTTTGTCCAAGCACAGGCATTGAGGCATGAGATGGAGTTGGGTTGGCTATTATATTCCCAACTCCTCTTAGCATGATGTCAAAGCATTGACTCAATGAAGGCCTCTTGATTGGACAGGAAGTTATACAAGGGATTGTAGTAGGATCTCATATGCATCAATTTAACAGAGGTTATGTGCTGTTTTACAAAGTTGATTATCCATTTAAGAATACAAAGGGCAATCAAGAGTCAGAGAAAAAGCAGGATGAGGGGACCAGCCAGTCCAATGATAAGAGTAGTTACCCAAGGGCTTCTACTGAACAGGTTATGATACCATGAGTTTTTACATTCTCTTTCCTTCTGATATCTATCTAGATTTACCTTGACCTTTTGAAAGGTATCATGTATTACACCATACTTGTTGGCATAGAAACAATATGCCTCCCCTAGAGCAGCACATAATCCTCCTTGAGAAAAGAGCACTAGATCAAGCCCCCTTTGAGTCTGGAGGACTATTTCAGCTAGTGACTCTACTTGGGAGTAAAAATTCTCAACAGCATATTACAGGCTTCCTAGGTCAGTGTCTACCAGTTCTGCTAAAGCTGAGAGTCCAAGTTCTCCTCTAGCCAATGTAGCAGTTCCAAGTGCCACTGAGGCAGCTACCTCTAATCCCAACAAAAGTGGAATGACTACGGGGGCTGCTCACTTCTGTCTGTATAGTCCTGGGGGTGCTATGAAATCCCATCCCTGTGGTCCTTCATACACAAAAACTTGAGGAAGAACTCACACCAGGATGCACAAGACTTCAGATCTAGTATCTCCCTCAGGAATCCTAACACTCCTAGTGTTCCAAGGTACAAGCTAGCCCAGTGCCATTAGGGGCAAAATAAGCCTTCAAGATCTCCAGAGTCACAGTTTGGCTACACACAGCATGGAAAGGGGAGTCACTCATATCATAAGAAGTCACCAGATAGGTTGCATTCCCATAAACTTCACCAATTTTCAAGAGGCCCTTTGCAGAGTGCATGATAAGGCAGTACTTGAGGCTTTGATTGGGCCCAAGGCTCCCACACTCACATAATAAGGAGACTTTGCTTTTAGACAGAACCAACAGTCCTGTGCCATGTCTGGCTGAGTCAGGTTTAACATAGTGTGGATGACTCCCTGCATGGAGAATAGGGAGGGAGGCAGTACATGCAGGGTTCTGCTTTATTGGTAGCTAAGAGTGGATGCTTGGAAGGAGGGATAACAGGGTGACTCAAGTAAGGGGTCCTTTACCTTCATTAAGGGTCCTACTGGCTGTCTCAGTGCTCATCTTAGCAGCTGGGTTTGAAAGGTAATGATTTCCCCTGAGTCAGGAATTAGTCCTCTAGGAAGCAGAAGCAGAAGCCCCAATTCCATTCTGTGGCCCATTTAGAGTCCCAGAGCCTTTGTATCAGAATCGTGACTGAGCACCCATGTTTCCAAACTAGGATATCATTAGTTATGTTTTGTCCCCCACTATAGGAGGCAAACTTTACACAGCACCATTTGGGGCAGTAGAAGTCAGCCGGGGACCCACAACCCTGCTGTTCAAATAGATTAAACCCTGGACATGCATAGAAGTCACAGCTTCCCAGGTTTATCAACTCATAGTGGTAGCTTCCCCAATCTCTTCAAATTTACAGAGATCCGATGGTACCAAAAGTGACATTATTTAGAATTTCTCCTGAACTAGAGGTGAGGAGAAAGGAGTACAATTCTCCTCATTGTATTCCCCAGAGTTCAGCCTCATATCCCAAAGACAATATGGACAAGTGTCACAATCATGACTGGACTAGCCTTAGCTTTAAAGGATCAGGTCCCAGCTTAACAGTCCACTGTTTCGCCCACTTGACTTAAGAATGGTGAACCCATGTTCGAGATTCCATCAACCTTGAGAGCTGAGGGTGTTGTGAGAACAATCATGTAGGGTCCCTTCCAGACTTTCCAGCAGCTGTCAGAGCCCTCTTTCCTTGTAGATGCTTGTGTGGACATGTAGAGTAGCAAAGGCATACCTACCTACTGTCCGTGTATGTACACATTTATCTTCTTTTCCTTTCCCCATCTCAAAGCCTTGGCCAGGGCAGTCAATTCTACCTTTTGGGCTGAGGTCCTCTCTGGCAGAGGCTGGGCCCAAATGACTTGATCAACTGTAGTTACTGCAGCTTCTGCCCTGTGTACTTTGCTTACAACCAGGCTGCTTCCATCTATGAAAAGAGTGGCATCTGCCTCAGCCAAGCGGGTATCTGTTAAGGTCCCTCTAGGTCTAGTCCAGAACCTCCTCACAGTCGTGAATTGGGATGTCAGTGTCATTATCTGGCATCAGTGTAGCTGGATTGAGAACCTGTCCTGCTGAGAAGACTATGCGAGGCTGGTGAAGCAAGAGGCTTTGATACTGAGCGAGGTGGACATTTGATATTCATTTGTTAGTAGACCCCTTGAGCAGAGTCTTTACCTAACTAGGTCCTGTCTGAGGATCAGCTTATCAGCCAGCCTCTTATACCAATAAAGCTGTGGCGGCTACCACCTGAAGACAAGAAGGCCATCATGAGGCCATAGGGTCTAATCTTTTAGAGAGATCACCACAAGGTGCTTCCAGGGTCCCAATGACTGCATTAGGACTCCCTTAGCAATTCCTCTTATCTCATGGATGAATAGATGAAAAGGCTTTGTAACATTAGTAGTGCCAAAGCCAGAGCTGATACCAAAGCTCTTTTCAGATTCTGGGAGGCTCCCTCTCCATCTATTTCCCCATTCTAAGGGTTGATTTCCTCCCAGGGCAGAGTGGAGAGGTTTCACTATCTCAGCAAGCCCAAGTATCCATAGGTGACAGTATCAGCTGCACCTAGGAATTCTCATACCTGTTTCTTGATAGTTGGTGTGGGTATCTGGAGGATGGCCCTTTTCCTGGGCTGGGCTCTTCTTCCTTCTGAGATTTCATACCCCAGGTATGATACTTTAGGGGGATAGAGTTATGCTTTCTTGGCTGAGATGTGGTAGCCCAACTCCTCTAGTAGCTGAAGGAGCTCTTGTGTCCCCTGCAGGCATTCTGAATAGCTAGTAGCAGCTAATTACAAATCATCCACATACTGAAGCAGAGTGAAGTTAGGATTGTGGGATCAAAAACTCACCAAGTCCTTCTGGATAGAACAGGGTGGGTGAAGTTTTGAATCCTTGAGTCAGCCAATCCAGATGAGCTGGCAAGAATCACTGGAAACTGGATCAGTCCACTCAAAAGCAAAGATAGGCTGGCTAGCTGGGGCAAGGGGTACAATGAAAAAGCATCCTTGAAATCTAACATACATACATACATACATACATATATATTATATCTCAGGAGTCAGCAAACTCAGGAGGGTATGTAGGTTGGAGACAGTAGGGTGCAGAGTTACCATTCACCAGTTAGCTTCTCTCAAGTCCTGAACCGGCCTGTAATCTGATGTCCTGGTTTCTGTACCAATAGAAATGGGGTGTTCCATGGAGACTTGAAGGGGGTTAACATCCCAAAGTCCATCAACCATTTAATATGAAGGTCAGGAGTCAGCAAACTCAGGAGGGTATGTAGGTTGGAGACAGTAGGGTGCAGAGTTACCATTCACCAGTTAGCTTCTCTCAAGTCCTGAACCGGCCTGTAATCTGATGTCCTGGTTTCTGTACCAATAGAAATGGGGTGTTCCATGGAGACTTGAAGGGGGTTAACATCCCAAAGTCCATCAACCATTTAATATGAAGGACTATCTATCTCCTCTCTGGCCTTCTGAAAGAGGGGTATTGTCAAACTCGTACAGTTGTGGTGGTCAACAAGAACTCAACTATCACTGGAGCTTGGTCGGCAGCCAAGCCTGGTGGCTTAGTTTCTGCTCACACCTTTGGAAACTCTGCCTGAAGTCTGTCCAATAAGCTCTAGCTTTTTTCTTCTGAGTTTCCTTCCCCCGAGAAGAGATACTCCTCAGACAGGGCAGTGGTCAAAGGCAGTTGGTATGAAGGGTGTGACATCTGAGCCTCAGTAGGACTAAAAGAAATGGTGGCCTTTACCTTATGGAGGTCTCACCCCAGCAAGGGCAAGGTGCAATCTTACCAGAAAAGAATGAGTAACTTGTTTTGATCCCAGGCTCACCAGTCACTCACTTGTGAGCAGGCAATTTTGGACTGCTCTTGTGGCCCCTTGGATAGGAATGGTTTGTGATCAAAGCTTTTCCGGGGGAAGTTTTAAACACTGACCTCTCAGTACCAGTCTCCATCAGGAAAAGGATCTGTTGGCCTCCGAGTTCATTTACCATGGGCTCCCAAGGACCAAGAGAGAAGGAGCCCTGGTCTCCTCAGTCTGAATCTTTTCCTCTGGATGTGGGGAGAGACAATACTTTGGCAGAGGGCCTATAGGGGCATTCGTTTTTCCAGTGCTCTCCCTCCTTGCAAAAGGCACACTGACTTCAGCCCAATGGCAGGTGTCCTCCTGGCTTTCTAGGCACCCGCCCTTTGGGCTTCCCAGGGTTGGTTCCCATGGGGTCCTCTCTGATGGCTGCTGCCAAGATCTTTGCTTGTTTCTTTGCTGACTGCTCACCCATGGCTGTGGCCAGTTTTTCTTTTTCTGAATCCCCTATTGTTTTTTAGCTACTTCTAACAGCTGAGGAGATTCCTGGAAATCCCTCCAATTTTTGTAATTTTCTCCTAGTATCAGGTGCAGACTGAGTAACATAAGCCAAATTTATACCTCTATTGTTCTCTGGAGTAGAGGGGTCGAACAGGGTATAAACCTAGAAGGCTCTGCATCTTTTCAGGAATGCACTAGGGGACTCCTCTGGTCTCTGTGTCACTTCAGTGGTTTTTGACAGATTTATGGGTTTCTGAGCTGCTGCTTGAATCCCATTTGACAAGTTTTGGTGAAAGGTGAGTAAAGCCTGTCTCCCCCCTGAACAATTTGGATCCCATTCAGGCTACTCTGAGGGGAACCCTTGCTTCAGCAATTTGTGGGCCTCCTCTTCTGAGTGCCCTCCCCACAAGAGCTTTCTAGCTTCAAACCTAATTCTGTCCCATTCCTCAGCAGTGAACAGGGTCAATAACAACTACTGACAGTCATGCCAGGTCAGTAGATGAGTCCTAAAGATAGACTCTATCAGGGAAATCAGAACTGGGGGCTTCTCAGCGAATGGTGTATTTTGGGTTTTCCAGTTGTAGAGGTCAGAAGTGGAAAAGGGAACATATACCAGGAACAGGTGGGTTCCCAGTCCTGCCCCATCAGGAGGAGGGGCTTCTCTCAAAGACAAGAGAGTCTCTGGACTGTCTTCTGGAGGTGGTGACCACCTGCCAGGATCAGAGATGCTCTCATATGGGGGGAGAGGTAACAGGGGAAGTAGAGGAAGAAATGAGGGAGTTGGGGACAGATGGGCCAGGACAGGAGAGGAGGCATGAACTAGGGTCATACGGAGGTGGACAGGGGAGGACTTCCCCAGCATCTGACTGCCGCAGAACCGCTTTCTGTCTCTCTGGAGTCCACCTGTGAGGGGGACAACAACTTTTGGAAACAAGCAGCTTTGAATAGGCTTTTGCAGCACAGGCCTTTAGCCATGGAGGAGGGTGCTGCACTAGAGTAAACCAGGAATCAATGTAAGAGAACTGATTGGGGTGTCCTGGTGACCCAGTAACAACCTTCCAAATTGCTTGAACCAAGGCAGGGTCAAGGGAGCCCTCAAAGGGCTGGCCCACACCAAAAGAGGGCCACTCAAGCTCAGAAAAAGTGCAGTTTGTCCTTTGACAATTTCACTACATAATCATCAGAAAATCCTGAGGAAAATTTTCTAAGCATGTAGACCAGGGGTGTAACAGGTTTTGAAGAAGATGACCCCATGGTAGAGACTTAGAGCAGGTAGGAGATACTTATGAATAGGAGCTGCAAGAAAAAATAAAAAGAAAAGAAGACAAAGCAGCATGAGGGAGAGGATATCCAAAGGATTACCAATTAGAGGGACCTGACTGTACATTGACTGGGTATTAAAGGGAGGGATCAGGACCCCTGTACCAACATCAAAGTCTCAGAAGGCACCGATGTTTCCACTGGAGGAAGGTGAAGAGGCTCCAAAATGCTTCCTCCTTTAAGGGTCATAGCACAGCCTCAACTGCTAGGTCAACAAGGGTCTAGGTTCAAAGGAAGGGGAAAAGATGCCCTTAGGACAACAAAGCCACCCATGGTAAGAGGATGTCCTCAAAACTAGGTTTAAGGAGTCAGAAACCCAAGAGGGAAAGCACTGATGGGGATATAGGCAGGGGCCGCCCAAGATGTCAATAAAAAGCAGATGAGTGAGAACTGACTGAATTAAATATTCTCCTGTGCTCGGCTATGGACAGGACACAGGGAAGGCAGAAAGGTGAGAAAAGAGATGGACCAGAAAATGAGACTCAAAGTTGGACCAGTCCCAAAACTGAAAGGCACCTCCATTATGCCAATTAACCTCAGGTCAAGGGTGCCAAGGATATCGGCCCAGAAGATAGAGAATTTGGCCTTGTCAGAGCCAGTGAGGTCTGTCCCAAAATATGACGTGAGGCAAAGAAGGGACAGTGCTGGGGAGAATAAGACAGGTGGGAAAGCAGGCAAGGGAGTCCTGGCAGCAAGAGGTCAGCTGCAATTATGAGAAAGAAGACAGGTCCATGTGTTTAGGGACAGTGTGGGCATCCAGACATAAATAAAAAGGTGTGTTTATGTGGTGCACCCTTGAATGATGTCGAGACAAAGGGAGGGGGTGTTTCTCTTTGGGAGGAACCACTCACAGTCAACTGGCTTCAGGCCTCTCAGCCACTTGAAGGACCATCCAAGCTTTAGGGTGTGTTTATCTCATTGTAAGAGCACCCACTTGGCCTTTCTTAGATGTGTCCATGGAACCACAGTACAACCCCAATCGAGTCCCACAGCTCTGAGGGGGGAATCCCCGTTTGTCATGGGATAGGGATGGAACAGTCTATTGTTTGCACTGCCTGTTGCCAGTTATTCATTCTTTCATACAGCAGTCATTCAGAGGTTAAAGACATTCCAAACCTCTCCTCTGGGATTTACCAGATTGGGTGACTTACAGCCAGACCAGACCAAACTAGACCATGGAGCCACCTCAGTCAGTATCCTAATCTTATGGAGGGGCCCCAGGAACACCTTTGTCAAGGACTACTGTTCCTCACCAGAAAGAAAAGGATCCTTACCAGACCAGTTGAGCTCCAGAAAATTTGGAGGGTAATTCATCTCTGCAGTCCCTTCAGTGTTGGCAGTGAGACTATAAGGCTCTGGAATTCTCAGGGGGTGCCTCCCCTATAGTTTGCTGCCACAGATGGGAGGGATCACAGTGAGATCAGTCTGCTCAGTGTGGCTATCTCGTGGGGGCCTCCAGTTGTTATGGACAAGCAAGTTTTGAACAGTAGAGATGTACCACACTCTGTGCCAGATTTGAGCCCATTTATTATAGCCAACAGCCAAGGAAAGGCTAGTACCTAGAAGTTTCCTCAGCAATGGGAAGCAGTTTGATTTCTCCTTTTAAATCATGCTTTCAGCTGGGGAGAGCAAGCAGAGTCTCACAGAAGCAGAATGATGCCAGGTTAGTGGGGGGGCACAAGGAAGTTTCATACACACTAGGTGGGCTACAAAACATTTTGCAACCACAGCGAGTTTAGTGCCAAGGATGTGGGGGTTTGGGGTGCTTTGTTCAAGTGCAAGCACTTTGTTCAAGCACAGGTACAAAATGGCATTGAGGCACAAGATGGAGTTGGGCTATCACAAATATAATTGTTTAATCATGTTCACGTGAGAAGCTTTTATTTGCAAAAGGACCAGAATCATCAAGTCTCCCTAACTGTATAAGTGGAAAAATAGAGAAAAACAGAATTTATGTAGACAAATTTGCTTTGAAAGGGCTAAGAACTCTGTGTATAGCCTATAGATAGTTTAGACTTAAAGAGTATGAAGACACAGATGCCTTTTTGAAGCCAGGACTGCCTAGCAGCAATGGGAAGAGAAATTGGCTGAAGTCTTCCAGTTCATACAGAAGACCTGATATTACTTGGAGCTACAGCAAAAGACAAACTACAAGGTAAACGTTCGAGAAACTATTGAAGAATTGAAAATAGGTGGTATCAAAGTATGGGTACTTGCTGGAGATAAACATGAAACCACTGTTAGTGTGATTTTATCATGTGGACCTTTTCATAGAACTATGAACATCCTTGAACTTATTAGCCAGAAATCAGACAACAAATGTGCTGAACAGTTGAAGCAGCTTGCCAGAATTACACAGGATCATGATTCAGTAAGAGCTGGTAGTGGATGGGACCAGCCTACCTCTTGCCCTCGGGGAGCATGCACTATTTATGGAAGTTTGCAGAAATTGTTCAGCTGTATTATGCTGTCATATGGCACCACTGCAGAAAGCAAAAGTATGTATATATTATAAAAATTTCAATACAGATATTTAGATCTAAAAGTATTTGCTAAAGGTTAATGCCTTAGACAGTTTCATTTGGTGGTATGCAATATATGACTTTTGCTCTAGGAATCAGTCAGTTCCTATATATGAATTTTATTTTATTTTATCTTTGTGGCACTGGAAATTGAACTCAGGACCTTGTGCTTGCCAGGCAGGCATGGTGCCAGAGCCACACCCCTGGCTGCTGTACTATAAATTTTAGCCATGTACCTGAGACTTAGAGAGTTCTCAGAGTAAATATTCAAGTTTCAAATATTCATGATCACCTAGAAAGTCTGTGGTACTGCTGAAACAATTTGAATTGTAGTAACTAACATTACCCAAATTAATTACTTAAGCAAAGGACTCAGAAATGTGAATTCTTCTGCACCTTAAGGTGGTTCATTGATCACTGCTTATTTTTACAACTTCTTGAATTAGTAATTCTTTGTTAAAAAGTGGCTATCAAGTGAAAGTAGACAGTTGAAAGCCAGATAATTTGTAAAGTTGTACACAGAAATACTTAAATTTCCGCTGCCTAAGTGAAAGTATATACACATTATTTTGTAATTTCACATTTGGAATTTGAGGTCTTAGAATATATCCTTTACAAATATCCTATGCAATGAACATCTAAATACCACTGATTGTTTCACATATACATACATATATATATATATATGATGAATTCTTCATCCAGTTTTGTTGGTTTCGTGGAATTTTGTCATAGTGCCTTTACTATAATTACTGTATCCTACTTTACGGAGACTAAAACTAGAGGCTGAACAAAACTAATGCTTAAGCACTTAATAAAAGTACATTCAAGAATTCCACAGAAACTTGTTTTAATATTGGTTGCTTTTTTAAAAAACTTCAGATTGTGTTTATTACAAAGGAATACAAAAGGTCTTTCCTCTACATCAAATAAAAAGTACAATTTTTTTGAGGAAAACAAACAACAAAAATACAAAATAAACCTAACGCTAAGCTGAGCACAGTACTGTTTACAAATAAGCACTTAACAGCAGAGGTCTGTATGACTATGCTAACAGTTTATATAAAACATTAGTGCTGGGCGTGGTGGCGCATGCCTATAATCCCAGCACTCAAGAGGCTGAGGCAGGATAGTTGAGAATTCAAGGCCAGCCAGAACTACAAAGCGAGACCCTGCCTCAAAATTCTGTCCCCCAAAAGTTACTGAGATGTGAGATGTGTATGTTAATTAGGTAACTGCTCCTCTATACATACTTCAAAACATCTCATTACACAGGATAAATACAATTTTGTGTCAATATTAAAAAAGGTAGTAACTGAAGCATTATATTTGGCTATAAATTATATCTGGAGGAAATAGCATGAATTGGATAAACTCTATTTTGAAAACTTGCCATTTGGGCCTGGATATATCTCAGGAGCAGAGTTCTTGCCTAGTATATATGAAAACTGTCAGCTCTATCCCCAGCACTGTACAGAAAGAAAAAAATAAAGGCAACTGAAAAATGGTTTAGACCACAAAAGTTTCAGGGGCTTGCTGTGTTAGCAATGTTTGTATTTTTACTATTTGCATTTAGGTTTAGCAAGAAACACACAGCATACAAATGTGAAGGAAGATGGAGCAAGCTATTTCTTTCTTAGTGGACCCCACTCACATCTGGCCAGGACTCAAAGAAGCTGAAGCCAGGCCAGGCTATATTCAGAGCCTTTCTTTCCCTCGGTATCCAGCAGAAACAGTCCAGGAGTCTCTCAGGAAACTGGTATCTGGCCAAAAGCCTAAGAGCAGTAGCTCTCTTTAACTGAGCAGGAGTAGACTAAAAGGAAAATGATGGAAACCCTTTGGGATTCTGTAAAGCAGGAATTAAGCACCAACACTCAAAGCATAAAATTAGCATCATTACTTTTATAGCTACTTAGATGGATATTAAGCACAGATAGATGCTTGCCTTCTTTCAAAATAAGAGAAATGTCAGGGAAAATTACACTGATCAACTTTTTTTTTTAACCTAACAAATGGAAAAAAAATAGAAAGGCTAAGACATTGTGTGGTTGGTAGGCTGCAAGCAAATCCTCCCGTAGGTTTAATTCTACAAGAGCACATCACTGCATGATACCTGTTTCAGGTCTAGGATTTGGGCTTACCCTACTTTCCAGCTAGTAAGTTATATGGCTTCTCTTTTACCTAGAAACTAAGACAACAGACTTCTGGATCTAAGACAAAGGACTTTATTTCTCACAGCACAGCAGGCAGCATGAGCATCTGCATCTTTGCATCAGTTCCTCTCACTTCCAAGTCCCATGGGATGGATCTTGCTGAGAGCTATAGCAAGCAGTGACCAAACCTGCTTTATCCTGAGAAAAATATAACCTCATCTCCCAAAGTTGCTCACAGCAAAGAACTCTGGGAAATGGCTCCACTGAGGAGTCAGCCTTGGCATTTGGGGCACATCCAGCAAAATGTGCAGGAGAAAAAAAGAAAAAGAAAAAAAAATGTGCGGGAGGGCTTAAGGGAGGCACCCTAATATCCACACAGGGAGATCTGGCAGTAATAATCACAAATGCAGTCAACCCATACTGATACACACCCAAATCCCAGCACTCTGGGAGGCTGAGGCAGGAGGCTCAAGTTAAGAGTGAAGCCTGGCAATTTAGCAACTTAGCAAGACTGTCTCAAAATAAAAAAACCATACGCACACACACACCCTTAAGAACATCATTAACTTAGAAATTCCACATCCTGGAATCTGCACTGCAGATTTATTTTCACATATATAAACTATGGTAACAAGGTCATTTATTCTAACACTATAATAGAAAATGATCAGAAACAACTATCAGATTAGTTTGATTATACTTTCTCAATGGAATACTGTATGGTAAAAATAAAGAATGAAGAAGAGGTCTGGAGATGTAGCTCAATAGCAGAGTACTTGCCTGGCATGTAGGTTTCCATCCCTAGCCCAACAAACACAAAAAAGTTTCCATATTGATATAGTTGCCAGGGGCAGGAATTTAGCTCAGTGGTTCCACCACCTGCCTCTTAAGCGCAAGGACTGCAGTTTGATTCCTAGTACCAAAAAAAAAAAAAAAAAAAAAAAAAAAAAAA
>NW_022900950.1:25886159-25897199 GCF_012274545.1 Fukomys damarensis
AAAAAAAAAAAAAAAAAAAAAAAAAAAAAGTCAAGAAAATTGATAGTTGCCAATACACTTTGCCCAATGAAGAAAACAGATGCAAAAAAAACATGTACATAATATTCTATTTCTGTGAGTGGCAAAATAGTACATAGCCATTTTCTTATGATGTGTACTGCATGATTTTATTTCAGAATTCACAACTACTATCATTTCACTTCAGGGAGATGAAAATGACTGGAAATTAAGTAGGAACTTTTCTTTCCTTTTGTTTTCATTTTTAAAACATGTGACTGCACCCATTTAAAAGACAAGTCCAAAGTAAACTAGCTTTCCCACATTTCTCAAAAATCATCATCCATTCTTTTTTAACCATTTTAAGCAGAAGTTTGTGTCCTGTGCTTGTCTTATTTCACTGTATTATGATGATGCAGGGGAATTAGCTCCTTATTACCATATAATATTTGTTACAGCGCTTAATCCACTCAACAATCCTAAAGAAGCCTATTTTGTCATTTTACAGAGAGAAAGTGGTCAAAGAACAGCTGGTGTGGACCCTGCTTTCCCACACCCTGACCCCTCCTGAGATGAAGCCTGTTGAGGAGATGTGTTTCCCTACCTCTGGTGATAGTGGCTCTGTCAGCAGCTAGCAGCCCTGGCTATATGTGAATCACCAGAGGGAAAGGGGGTTTACAACATGCCAGTAACAGTAAGATTCAAATTCCAACACATGACACCAACCACAGAATTTGGATTCAAAGTTTTAATAATAAATTGTGCCAATAGAAGCTTTTCAAAGGCAATGATATATCAATAAATAATAGTTAAACTGAGTTCCTGAGAAAGAACCTACCACATAAAAGTATGTCAGAGCGGTGTAAATAACGTGGCTATTACTATGAAATAACGAAATACTGTAAGTCACGATACAAGCACAGCAGACCTCAGAATGCCATTCATACAAATGTAAACCAGTACACAGAATGTTTTTTAGACACTGATAAACTTATAAGTGTTGTTGCCTAGATATTTAATAATGAATACGTTATGCTAAGAATTTCAAGGAAAATATGTGGAATAATATAATGAAAAATAGGATGCATCAGATCTTTTAAAAAGCAAAGAATTGAATGTTTGCTCATATAAATCACTTTAAATAGAAACCATACTAATTTGAAATAAGGAATATTTTGTGTGTTTACTATATAGTCATATATACACCTATATGTCTAGGAAAATATGTATGGCTTAATTGTTTTTATTCCAATGTCACTTTGAAGAATCTGTTTTTGTTTTTTTGTTTTTTTGTTTTTTTTTTTACACAAAAGCTAGAAAAACTTGGTATTGTTTAAACCAAGTTGAGATTTGACACTTCCAAGCACACTAAAAACAAGGCAAGAGTCCTAAGTTTATTTAATTCAGTGTGGCAACCTCTCAGCTGCCTAAGACAACAAAAGGAATAACGTCCATGTAATCTTTCAGTGTGGGCAGTCTGTCAGTAAAACATTAAGTAGTAGGGTCGTAGCTATTGAATTCCACATACCAGCTACATTGAGAATGAGAGCGCAGACTGATGAGAGAATGGACATAGGTCCATGATTAACTTAAATGTTTTGGCATAGCTGAATTAATCCCTTTTAATGTATAAAGTTTGCTGTATGACAAACATTTTACCTTTATTCCCCAATCATACACAAGACACACATACACACACATGTACGCACACACATACAAATCACTTCTCAATTACACATCTGCATTTCTCAGCAAGGGATACAATCATAGCAAAGACATCACCCACATAATATGTTATCAGCACGCTGTCTAGAATACCTCATTTAAAAACACTCGGTAAAAATGTATTCACAGGACCTGCTGTGAATGGCAAGATATGGTAATTTTATAATAGAAAAATCCTGCTCATGCAGTACAGTACTTCCCACACACCAGGCATCTGAAATTACACCCACGTCATTACTTTGCTCACACTTTGTTATAGTACTATAATATGCAAAAAACAACAAAAAAGCAGCTTTTAACATTATATCACAATTTTGAAATGTGGGAACAAATACAAAACAAAAACCATTGTGTGGATAAAATGGTCTCCGTGACATCTCAGCAGAGCATCATCTTTTTCAAACATTATTGCACAGAGATTTATCACATGTTCTTCAGTTTTTCTGTCTTCTGAATGTGAGTAAGTGCTATGGATAAGATACAAATGTAGAAAATAACAGCAGCATGATTTGTCAAAGTTAATCCCTATAATTTAGTAAGAAAAAATGGTTATCAACAAAATAAGTGCTTTCTAAACTGTACTAAATTTTTAAAAATATTGTTTTAATGCAGTGAAGGCCCCCAAAAGCCAATTCAAAGCCATGTTGATGCTCCCTGCCACCCATCAGCCAAAATCTAGAAATGAAAATCTGCTAGACTTGAGTCCTTTCTTTAAAAAAGTTTCTTGGTGAAGAGCAGACTTCCAAATGATGTACGCAGTGACCTAGCTGAAAACAAGGCTGCCCCAGGCTTCCCATCAACCATGTAGGAACCAGCTGGGCACCTGCCCTGCAAAGACGTAGCTGCGGGCACATGTAGCCGCAGGCACGTAGTCATATCTACACGTACACCGGCTGGCAGCCCTCAGTTTGATCCACCAGATCGGAGCTGTCTAGATCTGAACTCTCAGAGTGTGAAGTGTCTGCTCCCGAAGGCTTTGGGCACCGGAAGGGGTAGCCGTTATCATCGAAGAACCTCCGGAAGGTGAACTCATAAAACGCATGCTCAGGGTGCTTGTTATTAGGGGAGGTGAGTGTGTCCCAGGCCTTGGCGCTACCTTCACTGGCCTCACTCAAAGGGCTCTCTTCATCCACGGGGTCAAAGTTTGAGGTGTCCATAGGGTGGCTGATGGTGGGGACGTAGGGGGCTGGCTGCTTCCGGATGTCACTGGAGAAGTCAATGGTGCTGAAGAATGGGTGGGCCTTCAGGTCATCGGCTCCATCCCTCCCCAGGCGGCAGTCAGCAGAGCAGCACAGTTTGGTGATGAGGTCCCTGGCCTCAGGGCTCAGCTTCACTTGGGCTGGAATGTGGAGCGTACTCTCCCAGTTTATCACCTGCAGACAATAGAACCAAGGTTTCAGCTTCTCTTCGTGACTAGGCCGAGGTGGGATGGTTCTCAGACTGCACACAATGAAGTGACAAGGGGCAGTTAGATGAAGGCACAGAAAGAATAGCTGCTGATCTGAGACCCTCTAAAAAGTCAGTGAGGTTTTAGGAGGCAGCTTCCAGCACAAGGAACAGCATGATGAAATCAAATGTAGATAAAATGATATTAATTTCCTATCAGAAATGCTATTTAGCCAGTTTTGTACTTTCCAGAAAAATGAAGTGACTGATGCAGAAATCATTTTTTTTAGCTATGGCGATGGATTTCCGTTGAGTCATCACAGCACTCATTCAAAACTTATTTCAGCCAAGAGATGTTCAATGGGGGTTTTGTAGGGAAAAAAAAGGTAACCTCACATAGGAGGAGAATCAAGGTGAATCCTGTTTGTGATGCTCAACCAAACAAACCAGCCATCTGGATGTTCATTAAATACATTTGTCACACAGCTGTGTCCACTATGAAGAGAAAAACTAAGACACAGCTGCACGGTTCACACTCAGCACCAGCTGAATCAAGACCAGCATTCACTGGTCACCAGTGAAGCTGACAAAGACAGTGTGGGTAAAGCATCCAAGTAGGTGTGTGCTTGCCTGGGAGGGCTGCTTTAAGCCTAGGAGTTTTTGAGTAGAACCCAAACCAGGAACTGCATAGAAAAACACAGGGTCAAATCTTGATGTTAGATTCGGCAATGATTTCTTGGATATGATACCAAAACACAGGCAATAAAAGAAAAACTTGAAGTCTGTAAAAATGAAAAACTTCATGTGCATCAAAGGATATCACTAAGTGAAAAGGCAAACCTAGGACCACAGAATGTATTTGTAAAGTACGTATTTGAAAAGGGGTTAATATCAAGGATAAAGGTCTCTTACTCAACAAATAAGATTTTTTTAAAAGGGGAAAAGGACTGGAAGAGTTGATTCCCCAAAATTATACAAATGGCCATAAGCACATGAAAATAGACTCAATACCACTAATTATTAGGGAGATACAGGTGAAAACCACAATGAGATGCCACCTCATACCTACTAGGATGGCTTCTATTAAAAAAACAAAAGAGGAAGGCGGGCGTCTGTAATCCCAGTGCTCGGGAGGCTGAGGCAGGAGGACTGCTGTGAGTTCGAGACCAGCCTGGGCTACATAGCAAGTTCCAGGTCAGTCTGAACTACACAGTGAGATCCTGTTTCAAAAACAAACAAACCAAAAAACAAAAAAAAAAGAGGAGAGGGAATTAAGTGTTGGGGAGGATGTGCATAAACTGAAATCTATATGCACTATTGGTAATAACAGTCTGGTAGTTTCTCTACAAAGTAAACACAAATGAAGTTATGATCCAGCAATTCCACATCTGGGTATACATCCAAAACAACTGAAAGCAGGAACCAACATCTGCAGAAGTATTATTTATAACAGCCAAGAAGTGGAAACAACACGGACAGCCATCAATGCATGAATGGATTTTTAAGAATGTGATGCATGAATAGAAACAACTATACTTCAGCCTTAAAGAGAAAGGCAATACTGAAACATGCTGTAACACAGACCTTAAGAATATTATGCTAAGTAAAATAAAGTAGTCACAGAAAGATTAATGATGAAGGATTCTACTTATGGAAAGAGGTCTAATTCAGAGACAGAAAGGAGAGTAGAAGTTAGAAGGGGCCGCTGGTGCGCATGGGAAGGGAAAATGAGTTCCTCTCTAGTGGGTGCCCAGTTTCTGTCTGGATGATGAAAATATCTGGAAAGAGTGGAAATAGTCACACAACATTGTGAACACTATCAATGTACTCAATGCCACTGAATCAATGTACTTCAAAATGATTCAGATAGTAAATTTCACGACATATATACCTTACCACAGAAAAAGAATTAGTGCTTCATCAACTCAATTACAATGCAGAAAATGTTACATTCCAATTGCACTGTATGTAGAGTGAAACTAAGCTTTAACCTGAAAGTTTTTCAAATTAAAAGGTTATTAATCAGGCTCTTCCACGGACTGCAGGGCCCAGGAAAACTTCCTAGCACTCTGCAGCAGTGGGTGAAGATGTCACGTCTCAATTCAGTCTTTAATAATACACTTCACAAAGCAAATGGCTCTCATTTCTAGAATGAAATTACTTTTCACTCCATAGCGAGCTGACAGATTTTATGACTTCAAATGAGTGTCAGAGATACACACAGCTAGCCTGACCACCTGGCTGATCATGTGCAAACAGTCGATATGTCACAACCAACAAGCATGGGATTTTGGTGGCAGGTGACAATCTCTGCAGCTGGCTCAGGTGGGCAGCAGCTTTGCACTGTGCCCACTGCTCCTCACTGTGAGTAGCTTTTGCCTGGAAACAAGCAGCAAATTGTCAATGGTTTAAATAAAATTTCAGGTACCCAAATATACCACACCTTGCATCCAACTTTGTGGCTTTTTACTTACCAAAAGAAAAATTCTAAAACTAGATAATAGTCATTTAAAAACACAGCATTACTTTTTAAAGTTCTACAGGTGCCATGCATGTCCTACTCAGAAGAGGAGGTCAAAAGCTAACCAACGACCATGGTGGGTATGTGAGAATGCATACTGCTCTGCAGCAAGCCCGTTTGCTTCCTGCTTACCTTCAGCTGGGTTTCTGTTGGGGTAGGAGCCAAAAAGGGTGGCTGCCCCACCAGCATCTCGAAGAGAATCACGCCAACGCTCCACCAGTCACAGAGCTGGGTGTACCCTGAAAGACAAAGCTTGCTCAATCCCAGAGCAGGCAGAATCTCTTCAAAGGTGAAGTCTAGAGATCCTGACCACAAAGACTGACTGTGACTTCTGTTAGCAGGAGCGAGGTCAATAGAAATCCATGTCCCTGCATGAGGGTGAAAGATGGGCTGGGAGGGGATCCTATGGGCCACTAACACTCATGAGGAGGGCTACCGCCACTTTTGTTTTCTTATTTTCAATCAGTAGTCTGTCATAAATAAAGGATTTTTTAAAATAAGAAAAGTTCTTTTAATTTAAAAAGAGCACTGCTATTGTTAGTAACAATACTTGTTACCAACCAGAGTGGATCACACAGACAAATTAAAATAACAGAAACCAAAAACTATAACATGCCGCAACAACAAAGGTCAGGTGAGCCCCAGGGAGGGTTCCTGGGGAGGCATCCTAAAGAAGGCAAAACATATGGGGATGTGTGGAGGAGGCCACCTGGGCAAAGATACTGGACATTCACTGTAGCCCATGCTGAGCTCTCTGTGTGGGAAGGAGCCATGTGCTCTGCAGAGAAGCCTGGGCTGGAGGTCAGGGACAACCCAAGGACCCCAGGGGGAAGGTTCCTGTGGTTTTCACCCACATGCCAGTCACGCCAGGCTAGTATCAATGTCACCCAACCCTTGCTAAGTGGGAATTGGGCTGTCAAGAGGTCAGCCCATGGGGCGACCTGTTGGACACCTCTGCTGTCCTCTACTCCCCTTGGTCCCATTCTCCACCTGGCACTGCAGGATGGCTCTGCTGTAAATGCTGTGCAGGAGAGGGCAGGACATGTGAGGCTTTCCCTGGGCATTCTCAGGTAGCATTCTCAGGCTCTGAAAGCACTACAGCTAACGCATGTTGCCGTGTGATTCAGAGACCCACCTAGAGTCACCACAGCCAACAGAGAAAACCTCCATTTGGTATAGTCCGGCTGGCTCCAAAGACTTCAAACATGCAAGTAAGGAAGAGGGTGTCCTTGTCTGGATTTATCACAGAGGACCAGATCAACAGCTCACTACTGCCATGGGCCATGCAGGGTCCCTGGGGGCTCTTGCTCATTCTGAACCACATGTCATATTTGAAACTGAACAGAGCATCCATCCAGCAGACATGCTTTTCCTTGGGACTAATGATTTTATGCCCACTAATGTCTGCAAGTCTTACTTCCCGGGAGTTTGAGGAACAGTAGATAAAACTGGGAGAAAATGGTATTTGTGTGCTTGACTTGGTGTAATTCATGGAGTTAAGCTAGCCTTGGAAAAGGTAGTTTTGTTTAGGGAGAATGAATATGGATGGACTTGTGATTCTAGTGTTGTGTTCATCATAAGACTTGGTAGAAGCCAGTTCCAAAGCCACTCTCTTATGTCCTTTGTAGAAAGCTCACGCCCTGTACATCCCAGCCAGAGAAGGAGAAGCCTGCCTCATGGTTTGTGAATTGAAGGCATTTCCAGAACAGAGACAGAGGATTGTTTGCTAGGGAGACTACATAGCTGTTTTTCTTAGACACAGAAACACAAAGGAAGTATTTAGCCTCTTGGAAAGCCAGAGCAACAGAGACTCATAGACACTCCACAGCCAGCTATGGTGAAAGCACACGGAGGGCGTACCTTTGCGCAAGAGCACCTCAGGGGCGATGTAATTCGGGGTCCCAACCAAGGAGTGTGCCAAGCATCGCTGATGCTGTTTCCGAGCTCTTTGCTCCAGAGTCTTCAGCCTGTCCCCACAGCGACAGTCAGACACGTCATCCCAGAGGTCACTGGGCTCCATGCTGTCCTGTCGGATATGGTTCCCTTCACCTGGAAATCGGGGGTGGTGAGGGAAGAAAACAAAACGAAAGCAGATTTTCAGTACTCAGCAATGTAACATCCATAGCTTAAGACAAAAGTAACTCCAACTAGCTGCTAGTATGCAAGACAACTGCTACTCCTGGGCTCTGAGACATGTGCTATGCAGCAATGGCTGGCACCATAGCAAACAGGCTGGACCGACCTTGGGAACATCATTCCTAGCTCTTCTTGGGATGGTGGTAAAAGGCTAACACTTATTTAGCAAGACACATTTTATAGTAAGCGTGGAAAACCTAAGAGGATTCAAAAAATACAAACAAAAGTGACTTCAATTCCAGAAAAAACAAAGGTTAGTGTTCAATTTAAGAAAAAAGAAAAAGAAAAAAAAACTGGGCTGTGGTATTAAAATAGCTATTTCAGTCCTAAGTAAGACAATTACCAATTGTTTTTGACCTCTCCAAATAGCACAACTACAGAAAATGGAGTTAAAATGAACAAAAGACAGATTCAGGCGAGTTCTGAGAGAAGACTCTCTGCAAGGCTCTGAGACTTTTAGTTTTTGAGCCAGAGACTTGCTACATTGCCCAGGCTAGCCCTGAACTTCTCTGGGTTCAAGCCCTCAGTCTCCTAAATAGCTGGGACTACAGGTCCATGCCACTACACTCAGATTTGAGACTCTCATTTTTTATGGCTTGTTTTACTAGCGCAGAACAATGATTTGCCACAAAGGCCTTGCAATAACCTATTGTCTGAAGTGTAATAAAACTTAATTCCACTAACTTAAAAATGAAAAATCTCACATATCATCATCTGCCTCTAGGGAAGGAAGAGTTTCAACCAAAGTATAAAATACTGGAGAGATGGATGGCTTTATAATAAGTTGGAGCCACCAGGAAAACAGTTGTCTTGTACAGTTAGGCTAAGTCCAGATGTGAAAGTGGATACAGTGTGCCTAAGACAATACCTTTCTGGTAGTACTTGGAATTGTGAGTCCATCTGAATCCAGTACAGAGGCCAAAATCTGTCAGCTTGATGTGACCGTCCAGATCTATCAAAATGTTGTCAGGCTTGATGTCTCGATGAATGAAGCCCATCTTGTGGACACTTTCAATGGCCAAAGTCAACTCTGCAATGTAGAACCGGGCCAAATGCTCAGGGAAGACCTCCATCCGGATCAGCAGGCTCATCATGTCCCCCCCAGGGATATAGTCCATCACAAAATATAGGCTGTCTTTGTCTTGAAAGGAGTAGTATAGTTTGACCACCCATTCGTTGTCTGCCTCAGCCAGGATGTCTCTCTCAGCCTTGACATGGGCCACCTGGTTCCGGTTCAGCACATCTTTCTTCCTCAGGGTCTTCATGGCATACAAGGCATGCGTGTCCACCTTACAGGCCAAGCACACTTCTCCAAAGGCACCGATTCCCAGAGTTTTGATCTTCACAAACATGGACTTGTCCATCTTGGCCCTCTTGAGCCTGTTGTAATTAGATTCCTTCTGGTACAGGATCTTCCTCATCTGCTCCTGCTCAGCCTCACAGAGTCCTGCCTGCAGCCAGAAGAAACCAAAGAAGTCACTAGAGGGATCACAGGGCTGTAAGTGACTGGGGCAAGGGATGCTCTAGACTTGATAGGACTCTGAACAGAAAGTACAGAAGGCTTTAATATCTACCATCAAGGTAATAATCATTCTTGTTTTTTCATATCCATATACTGATATAGATCAGGTACCAAAAGGTTAGACAAGATAGAGTTCATTCTCTAAGTAACTTTAGCTCTAAAAACTAGATGTCTAATAAAAAATCTACATGAAAGGGGACCACAGCATTCTGGAAGTCCAAGAGAAGTCTAATATTTAACAGAAAATAAGTCAATGAATACGAGACAAAAGGAAGTAGGAACACAAATTTGATCTGTAGAATTTGGAATGACTAGCCTGGTGTGATTTAAATTTACTGCTACATTTTAATTTGCATTTTATTAGTAATTACCTTTGTTAGCACTTTGGTGTAATTAACATGTTTAGAATATTATTTACTAGAAAGACTTTTCTTTAAAAAAAAACACACCCAATTTTGGGGCCAGAGATTTAGCTTAGTGGTTCTACCACCTACCTCACAAGCACAAGGACCAGAGTTCGATCCCCGGTACAGAAAAACAAAAAAACAAAAAAACCCCAATTTCAACTTCTAAAACCTCAACCTTTGTTTCTACTCTTTCAAAATACTTCATATTATTGGTAAGTAAATCTTGATGAAATGTGCTAAAGGTTAAAGGTACACTACAAAGACCAACCTGCTAACTTATGGCCACATTGCATACTGCTATCAGTCTGTGAGCCTGTGATAAAGGTGCATATGGTGCAAACAGAATAGGGTTGCCTCACAGTCCTTCCGATCCCCAGCAGAGTGCAGAGCCAGGGGCAGGAGGTAAGAACATACAGAGAAATTACTTTGATCTATCAAAATGTATGATAATGTGAAATAGGAAGAAAGGGTCCAAAGAGAAAGGGGAAGTGGAAGAAGTAGAGGAAAGGAAAGGAATAAATATGAGAAAAGGAAAAAAGAGAAATGGAAAAAACGGAAACAGTCTTTGTAAACAAGGGATGGAGAAGGCGGAGGGCAAGGAAATAGGGTTAAAAAAAAAAAAAAACAACAAAAAACAAGATATATCATGCAAAGGTACAACTCCCCAATTACAAATGTCGTCATATTGTATACCTAAAATGTACCAATAAACTTAAGAAGAAACAAATTACCTTGGCCATTTCCTGTTCCAGCTGCAGCCTCCGGTTGACCTTCTGCTGGTAGGTTTTGATGACATTTTCCACGTGCTGCTCCATGAAGAACTTGAAGGCATATGGGGAGTAGCTCTTGATGCGAGATTCTCTCTTCTCTTCATCTCTGTTGTTCTTGCGTACTGGCACCGGAGAGGTCTGGATCTGCTTCTTATCTTTGCCAGCCTTGTCCACCTTGCGGCTCTTGTCGCTCCGGTCGGTGGCGGGCTCGGCGGCCAGGCCCCCGCGGAGGCTCTGCTCCACGCCAGTACACAAGCTGTCGAGGTCGAACTGCTCGGACTTGCTGTGCAGCAGCAGGTGCTTTGGGTAGGGAGGCGGCGGGCACCTGTCCCGAGGATAGGCACCAGCCAGGCTGTGAGCGGGCTCATCATCCGAGGAGGTGGGGCCTTCAGCAGCGGTGGGTGCGGGCACCCAGGCAGGGTGCGAGGGCCCCACAGCAGTCTGAGGCTCGGGCCGCAGCACACGCACACTCTTTACCGGGTGCAGGATGTGCGCAGCGGTGACTGCTGTGACTGTGTTGGGTGCGGGCACCGCGGGCTCGGCCTGCGGGCCACTGAAAGAGTTGGTCCGGCTGGG